>NC_069714.1:3090162-3242662 GCF_027358585.1 Pangasianodon hypophthalmus | reverse complement strand
CACTCAAGTGAAAGAACCATTAAAAAAAAAAAAAAAAAAACACGTGTACAATACAGCAAAGCGATCTTCAGTAGTAGTGAAGTGACTGTCTGCTAAATTTTCAAATGTCCATCTTCTTGCAGCTTTAGGGGGAAAATATCACAGTTAAAAAATACAGTTTATTTACTCACAGGTGTGTTACCTTGTTCCTGATATTTAGCTAGCTTGCTTTCTTTTTTACATTAAAATTTATTTGGCTGAATCTCGAATGGCTTGCTATTCACAATCACGTAAAGTATAACCGAGTGTAACAGGTAACATGGACTGGTAATTGTTTTAAATTCTTGAAGCCCATGTAAATAAAGGAGTGGCAGTATTTGTCTTTAGTAGTTAATAGTGTCTTAGCATAAAGCTTGTAGTGTAGCTAGCTACCTTTCTATGAATTAGTGTGTTTAATAACCATCACTGGAAAATGGTGCATCAATTTGATCTTTTTCCCCTCTTAATGCAAAATTTCTCTCGGCTGATTCCAGGATGTTTAAGACGAAAAAGCCCAAGAACAAGCAGGACTGGAAGTCAGTGTGCGAGTCAACGCCTGAACACGTCTGCGATTTTTCCTCAGTGCAGCTGCATTATCTCGGCATGTGGATGCTGCGTGTGAGGGCTCAAAGTGGCAAAAACGTTTCATCCTGGGTCATGAAGGAGTTCTGTCCCGACAGAGATGGTAAGATTTCCCTCGTTTATTCAGAGGTTCTGCCGTCGGTCAGAGGGAAAATATGCACCAGGTTTCAGTGACTTTCAGTGGCTAAAAACTTTAGGGAAAAATTTTAATTGGCTTTAACTTAAAAGCACAAGTTGTCCAAAGTTATTGTTACAGTGATTGAAAAGCACTCGTTAAATAAGATGTTATCTAAACATGGTTATAAATGTTAGTTCCTGCAGATCATTTGGCGAGTCCAGGTCCATTGTCTTTTGTCAGGAATTCTGTTGGATGCTAATTTTACACAAATACACCAACACTAACTAAAGGGTAGGTCTTTACTGAACATCACATGCTTATTGCTTATTGGACACAGCATATGACTATCACAAGGGGAAAAAATGGCTTTCTTTTTCATCTAGTTAGCTTAGTGAAAGTGATGCTAGTAACTTGGTTATAGTGAGGAGTAATTCTTTCTTCTGAATAAGCCGGCTTCCTTTCGGAGGGTTTTCAGCATTCACATTCTCAAATTAATGCAGCGCAAAGTTTGCAGCTTATAGATTTGTTTGCAAGTTTTGTTTGCAGCTTATGGATTTGTTTTGTTTGCAGCTTATAGATTTGTTTGCAAGTTTGCAGCTTGTAGATTCACTGGGGTTCATGTTTTCTCTTACTGTAAACCTCCTCCAGCACTTTGTTTTCCGTCGTCTCGCACTGATGTGCGCTGTAGCTGAGCATGTGATGTCCAGTAACAACACTTTCTGTTGTGAGTTTATGTGTTTCTGACGTAGTGTTGTGTTTTTAGCTTGTGTCATGCACTTATGGGCCACAACGATGTTGTTAACATGTTGTTAAACCCTGACTCAGCTTACATACAAAACACAACTTTTAAAATAATGCTGGATCTTAATGGGAAGAACGCATTACCATGATTTGCTGGATAGCTAGTTCCGTATTCATACCTATATGCAGTGTTTCAAATGCGCACTATACAATACATACAACACACACTGGCTCCTACTCATTAAAGCTAGTCAGGTGTGATTGTTAAACGAGCGTTCACAAATTCTAACATCACTATCACCATTTATCAGTTTTTATCTTTATCTGTGTGATCAAACTTCCTTAAGGTCTGTGTGTGTGGGTGTGTGTAAATTTGAGAGAAATATTTTACTAAAACTAAAAAGAAAAAACAATTGATTTACAGTTAAATCATCAAAAATCAATATCATCAATAATTATAGCGAGTATCGTGAGTAGAGTAAGTAGTGAAGTGCACACCCATGAAACTCGAAAGATAGCAGTGTCAGTGTGTAGTGTGTAGATATGAACCAGGCTTGGATCTTTATCACCTCGTTAATCCTGTAACTGAGTAACAGAAGCTCTGAACTGGAGCGTCATAAACCTGAACTTTGAACTTGGACAGATGAACCACAGGTCCGGGAATATAATTTTATATCGATACTAAAACATCTCGTGTCAGTTTTTGATGTCACATGTGTTTGATGAATTTCTTTAGAGTTTTGTTTAGCTGAAATAAGGATTTGTTTAATTGCTCAGGATATTTTTGTTTATAAACTAAATCTAATACCAGCTTTATTTCACTATACTCTTTTACTACATCATCTGGGTATTATTACTGCATTACTGTATCTCAGTGACTCTCCCTTCACACTAAAAGCACATAGAGCGTAACCTTATTTTTAAACCCCTTCAGCTGTCATCGGGCCGCCCTCTGCAGTGAACATCACCCCTGTTATTGGCCTGCTGCAGGTTGCCATCTCTGACCCTCTGACCATCACCAATGGCTCCATGAAGGAATGGCTACCCAATATGTACTACTTCATACAGTACTGCAAAAAGAGCTCATCAGCACAGGTATGCACACACACACACACACACACACACACACACACACCAAGCCCTCCTTGCACAAGTTTTTAATAAAAGAGTTTTAAAAGTAGAGCTTGAGCTGGATGCTTAAAAGAGATGATGCTGATGATTAGTGATTGCAATTTGTTTTTCTTCGTTGATGGTCTTTTCATGCTTTCACTTCTCAGTTTTGTTTAAAAAATAATCCACCCACACCTGTAACCTGACCACAGCCGTAAAAACTCACACAACTGAACCCAGTTGATGTTTTCTTTTTATTCTTCTTTTCTTTTTACTTTGCATGACACAACTGCCTCACCCCTGCATGTGTCATCTTTAGAAATTGTGTAGAAGAATTGTGCTTAGAATTTCATGCAAGCATTAAAGTGTTAACTCAGTTTATAGCTGTGCTATTGTATATTATACACTCACCAAGCACTTTATTAGGAACACCTGTACACCTACTCATTCGTGCAATTATCTAATCAGCCAGTCATGTGGTAGCAGTGCAATGCATAAAATCATGCAGATACGGGTCAAGTGACAGACGGGCTGGTTTGAGTATTTCTATAACTGCTGATCTCCTGGGATATTCACACACAACAATCTCTAGAGTTTATACAGAATGGTGCAATAAAAAATAAACATCCAGTGAGAAGCAGTTCTGCAGATGGAAACACCTTGTTGATGAGAGAGATCAGAGGAGAACGGCCAGACTGGTTCGAGCTGACAGAAAGGCTACAGTAACTCAGATTTCGCACCAACAGCACGAATCCATGGACCCAACCTGCCTTATGTCAACAATCCAGGCTGGTGTAATGCTGTGGGGAATGCTTTCTTGGCACACTTTGAGCCCATTAATACCAATCAGTCATTGCCTGAATGCCACTGACCATTTGATTATCGTTGCTGACCATGTGCATCACTTCATGGCTACAATTTACTTCTAATGGTTACTTCCAGCATGATAATGCACCATGTCACAAAGCAAAAGTCATCGCAAACTGGTTTCATGAACATGATCATGAGTTCAGTGTACTTCAGTGGCCTTTCCAGTCACCAGATCTGAGTCCAACAAACACCTTAGGGACGTGGTAGAACGGGAGATTCGCAGCATGAAAGTGCAGCTGAAAAATCTGCAGAAACTGTGTGATGCAATCATGTCAACACGGACCAGAATCTCAAAGCAATGTTTCCAACATCTTGTGGAATCCACGCCATCCATGCTGTTTTGAGAGCAAAGGGAGGCCCTAGCCAGTATTAGTATAGTGTTCCTAATAAAGTGCTCAGTGAGTGTATCCAATGTTGTATACCAAACACCATTTACTTTCTTGTGTATTTAATCATATAAAAAGATTTTTGCATCTGTGCCCAGTCAGTTTTCTTATCTCGTGTTACATTGATTACATGGATTGTGGTTTGGTTGTGAAATGTAATCAGTTCATCTCAATGCCTTATTAATGCACATAGTACTGAAAAAAATAAAACACATCACATTCAGTTTCTTTTCTGTTTAAAATGCCTGAGATGTACAGGACCGCCACTATTAGCTAAAAATAAATCTGAAATAAACTTCAGTTTGTTCTGAAAAATCTTTGTTCACTTTTCTTGTAGGTCCTGAGGTATATTTCTTAATAGGACAGATGCAGATATAATATCATCTGAAGGATTATCATGTTAATGATCATGATCAAGCATTTGATAATTGAATAAATCTTCTGGTACAGTAGAGTTCTGTAAGAAGAGCAGTGCTGGCCATGTTTCCATCTAAATAACAGATTAACTAATGAGATCCCCTGGTGAGATCCCTGTCTCACTTCCATAAACACTCAATTTCTCTCTCTCTCTCTCTCTCTCTCTCTCTCTGTACAAAAGCCTAATAATCTAACAAGTGCCAATAATCTGGTGGTTCTGCCTGAGCTGGAGAGCTGGACATGGTACTGTGTGCGAGTGCAGTCCAGGGATGACTATTACAAGAAGACCAGTGTTTTCAGTCCCACCTACTGCACACAGACAGACGGTAAGTTGACAACCAGCAAACAAACAGAAATGTTTTTTTGGTTGCAGTTTTTTTTTTTTTTTTTTTTTGTGCCGTTCTGTAACGTCTGGCAAAGTATGAAAATTAAATTCACCAATATCCAGATAATGTTTTGTGGAAATTTTGGATATTCTTTTCTCAAACTAACACAGACTCTGAAGTTGTAAATCTGTTGTCCTGAAAAAGTCTTGAAAGAGGCTGAAATGTTTTCATTAGGACAAGAAGGTGGGAATCCTGGTTTAAAATCTAAGAAACCTCTTGTTAAAGGCGATTTCACACCTATTAGTCCATTTATCCAAATCAGAGCCAAATTGCTACTTTTGGCTTGTTTGCTGTATAGATGGGTTTGGTTTTATATTGCACATCATTAAACAAACCTTAGCTGAGGGGCATTCAGGCCTGGAAATATTCATTAAACTCGTTCATTCATTGGTCAGAAATACAGTGAGAGAAAAAGGGAAATAAACCTTTGGCAAGTATGTGTAGAAGTCACTAAAATTTCCCAAGTACAGAGCCAGCACTAAATATATGATTAAATAATGAAATAAATAACTAGATTAAAACATTTTGTGTATCGCATCAAGGATTCATTGTCTAAATCTCAATACATTGATCTAAATCTCCAGAACACATCACATTGCTGCAACGCTACGGCGCCGTCATGCGTCTCAGTTTGTGTCTCAGTTTAGAAGCTCACATTTACAAAAAATCCTGCAGCCCAAAACTCCTGACACTTTTGGTTCACCTCCTGGAGTTGGGTTGATTCAGGGTTGAACTGCACTTGGAAGCAGTCTGAGCGAGTTGTTTTGGTCCACACCTCAATGCGATTGCTGTGTTCTCACCTGCTCGAACAAAACACACCAGGATCTGATTCTGACGGATAAAACCCTACATATGTGAAAGCACCCTAAAGGGAGGAAGCTTTAAATCCATCCTCCAGAGTCTGAGCAATATAAACCTTAAAATAACAATTAATTTGTGTGTGTGTGTGTGTGTATATGTATATATATATATATATATATATATATATTTATATAAGCTCTCTGGATGAAATAAGCATTGTAATTTTTTTTCCCCTAACACTTTGTTATACCTTCACCTTAATAGCAGCGTCAGTCTCATATAAAGATTCCACTAGTGTCTTAAGAGTTTTTGGCCTGTCTTGGCAGGTCACCTGCTATTCCAAATAATCCCAATAATCCCAAGTCTTCTATAGGACTGAGCTCCAGTGAAATCACAGTTAGTTCTTTGCACCATACATGGGTGTGTCAGCAGTGTCGTGTTCTGCTTGGACATGGCGCTTTGCCTTCATCCAGGCATGCTACCTGTTGCGCAATAAGATACTGCTATATATGGATGTGGAACTTTTTTTTTTTTTTTTCCAGGAAACTTGCATACAAATGCATTTTTTATATTACATAATAGTATGTATGTGTCTGAAAATAACACCATACAAGTAAAAATATATAAAAAATAAAATATAAAACTAACACCAGACAAGTAAAGAGATGAAACCAACAAATAAGACAAAATGTTGCTTTGGTAAATAATTGGAGAGTGTAATGAGGAAGTCCCTGTGATGGCTCCATGATGAGCATGATGGTAATTTTCTTATTTGGGTTCAGGTATATACATTTCCTTTGCATAAAATTTGCAAAGCAAACCTCCAGTTCTCTCTCTGTAAAAGAGAAATACATCTAACGACCCTTTTCTTAAAGATGGTCAGTGGTACGCTTCGGAAAAAGATCTGATTTTGTAACCTTGTCATTTGGCTCTACATTTGTAAACATTGTTATTTTAAGCAGGGTACCATTTAACTTTACAGTTTTTATTTATTTACTTTATGTATTCTGCCCCTTTAACCATGTAGAGTGCTCTGCTTACTACTGAATGAAACTAAATCCAGAAATTAAATGAAGATCTTTAACCAGGGTTTGATCAATATTTCTGCACATGTTGCTATTACCACCTGAAAACCACGAGACACCTGTGCTAACCAGTGAGGGAAGAAATAAGGGAAGAGTGCAGATTAGATGTAGGACATCTAGTAGAGCCACAAATGGTTTTTGTAAATAAAATGTTACAGGTGTGCTGTTATTGGAAAATAATCAAAGACACGGTGGAGTGATACGGCCTGACACAAAGCAAAGTTACTGTTACTAGAAAAACAGCACATCTCAGAGTGTTTTATTCCTCTTATACTGCAGAAATTTGCTAATGATTATTTATTTTTTTTATTTATCAAAGAAAGAGACATACTTTAACTGATAATTACATTCAGTGTTTTGTATTACATCCAAATTAGTTTCTATTATCACTCATTATAGCAGCTATAATCGTTCATTCCCTCACCAGCCTCTCGTTTTTGTCTCTCTATTGAAGTTAATAAGACAAAAAATGTCTGATTGTTACAAAGCGCTGACACTGGAGTCTCTTTTTCATAACTGCTAAACCTCTCCGCACAGAAAACTTTACCGTACCACCGTTTATGTGGAGCGTCCGTCACACAAGTCCCTGAGAACGAGCTGTTACTATAGAAACAATAAGGAGCGAGTGCACTAATCGTAAACATGTGTTTTGTCTTGTAGTGGCACTACTGTCTGAGCTGAGCTGTGGTATAAAACACAGTAATGACTGCAAACACTAACATGACACCTGAAACAGGGCACGTTGTTGGTTATAGATGGTTATAGAAACACACACCCTGGATGTGATCTGTTTAAAATCCAGCTGTATTGCACACTGTGAGCAAAGTGCTGAGAACAAGCGCTAATTAGTTCAGATGCTTCGTGAACGTTTCCAGGTTCGGACTGCTTATGAAGATTTGTGTGCAAAATATAGTTGTGAATGTACTTCACATTTGCTTGTATAGTCAGACTAGCAGAGTGCTTCTGGGTATTTTAGACCTGATTCACATGTGCCAGTAAGACATGAGACACAGGTATACTTTGAACATGTTTCAATTACAAAACAAAACAAGACATAAAACAGTTGTAACAGTATTAAAATGATGCTGAGACACTTTCTAAAAACACAGCCTGGTTGACTCATAAAGGTTCAGTTCTTATCAGCCTTAGAAACATCAATTGCTTGTATTTTGGGGGATTTTCTGTTGTATTGTTGAGTTGAGTTCCTGTAGCAAGTGAAATCTGTGTTTCAGGTCAAACCCCATCCTGGCAGATTGTTCTGTACTTCCTGTTGTCGCTGGCGCTGAGTTTCCTGGTGCTGGTGGGGCTCTTCATGTGCACCTTCAGAGTGGTGAAGGTAGTCAAGAGCACCTTCTTCCCCTCGGTCCCGCTGCCTGCACCCATCCAGGAGGTACAGAAGCTTCATTTTTGATTTATATTAAAACACGTGAAGTTATCCATATTTCACTTTCAGATAATCCTTCTTAGCTGTTTTTTTTTTTTTTTTTTACACCACGGGCAAACCTAAATAGGGGAGTTGGACCTTCTTTTGGTGGCAAAGACTGACTTATCTATAACTAACATAACTAAAAAGTATACCCTTTTTGGAGGAGCACAAACACACCAACACATCCTTGAGCCTAGAAATCCTGGCTCATTTTGTCTCTGTTCCATGCACACCTTCACTGTACACTGTGTTTTTCTTTATCACAGTACCAAAAATGCTTAATTAAAATTAATAGAAAAACAAAAATGATATTAGTTAAGAAATTGGCATCTCCCTTTCTGAATATGATATAAATATTCTCTAATAACCTGCATGTTCATGCTCTACCATGATAATGCTTTATGCCTCTAACCTGTTTTATGCCCTGAACATCCTGTGCGATCTCTGTTATACTGTTTCCCCGAAAAGCATGTACACTTTCTTCCTGTTACACCCACCCATCTTCAGGGTGGTTCCAGCATAATGCGGTATTTATTTATTTATTTAGTTAGTTAGTTGTGGGGATTATATCTCTGTTTTTCTGTCTAGAATTCAATGACATTAAAAATGAAATGAAATGTGTAAAACAGTACAAAACCTAATGTAAAATCACTAGAAAAACAGTTTGATTGGACGTTTCGTTTTGATCCTTTCAGTCTGAAGACCTGCACTAGTTGAAAATGAGTTGAAATAGTTGAAAATCAGGGGGCATGTTGTAAAGTCGCTCCCAAACATCAAGAGGAGTTGAATTAAAACCTCAGTAACAGTATTGAGACATAAACAGGAAATGCAACATGAACATCCACGATCAAGTTCGAGGTCAAGGGAAGTGGTTAATGCCATAACTGTAGATAAATGAACAAAACCAAAAAGCATTTACAGTAAAATGGTGACTCACTTTATCCATTTTTTCTATTTGTAATTTTTATTGGTATGCACTTTTTCCGTTCTGCTGTAAGGGCTCTCATGCAACAGTTCTTAATAACGAACCCCTAAATGCAATTTAATCCGCATTTCAGTATATTGAACGGCAATTTAATATTGCAGTAATTATAAGCTTTAAAAATATTTGCTAATCTGTCGATCTGACGGCATTTTGCACTATCTGAGGAAAGATCTTGCTGTGTTAGCTGATATAAAAATAGTCTATTTGTAGTGTTATAGTCCCTCACGTTTATTTGTCACGTTACAGAAACCTTATTTCTGTGAAGTGTCCATGTCCAATGATCGTATAGCCTGACTATCTACATGAAGAAATCCTTGTTTAAAATAATAGAAAGAAAACAGCATGGATTTATACACGTAGATGCTCTTTTTATTTTGCGCATGGCGACGTTGTTCACTTTGAACAGAATCACAGAGTAGCTTTATTTGTGGCGAATACTGCACCTACTAGAAGGTAGGCATAAGTTTTATGTTATAACTTAAGGCTACATTGAAACCATGTGACTTGGACATGATCCGCAGGCTCGAGCGCAGTGGCCATTTCCACTCAGGTTTAGCTACGATAAAGCTTACGTTTAGCTGGTGCAACCGGCTGCTTATCATTGTGTAGTAGGAGTCTGTGGGAAGCTTCATACTAAAAAAAAAAAAAAAAAAAAAAACCAGTGCATGTTTTTTTTTTTTTTTTTTTTTTTTTTTATAAGGTGAATCGGATACATTTTGTGGACACATTCCTGTTTTTATGTGTTTTTCAAAATGTTCACTGCCTCAAATGCTGACTGCTGCTTCAGTGGATTTATTTGTCGTCTATTTATTTTTGTGTCATCAGTACCTGTGTGACTCGGGCAGCTCAGACACGCCACGCTTGTTGAGCACTGAGCAGGAGCTGGAGAACTGCTGTGACACGCTGGATCTTCTGACCCCAGATCCTGAGGTCACTGAGGTCACCGAGGTCATCTTGGAGGTTCACCTGCCACCTGAGAGCTCGCAGCAAAGTGGCAGGACACGCAGCCGACACAGCAGCTGCGATTCCGGTGTTTATTCCACAGAGGGCTCAGGCCCTAGGCAGAGCGAGCTCGGAGAAATGAAGATGGAAAAACTGGGAAGAAAGATACGAGTTGAGG
Organism: Pangasianodon hypophthalmus; assembly: GCF_027358585.1. NCBI lineage: Eukaryota > Metazoa > Chordata > Actinopteri > Siluriformes > Pangasiidae > Pangasianodon > Pangasianodon hypophthalmus. The sequence goes on along the minus strand of NC_069714.1, from coordinate 3,232,617 downwards.
AGCTGGACGAAGGAGTTCAAGACGTGAGCGTCTGATTTGTCCAAAACGAGAACGGCCTCGAGCTGGCTTTCATGTTCGGTTTGTGCCGCAATCTCTTCCCCACCTGCTTCCTGCTGAGACATAAAAAGACTCGCAAACAAACTCCCTGTTACAAGGGAGGGTTAGAATGAGCTGATCTCTCCGCAAGTCTGTGGCGTAAGAGCAGTTACTGCAAACTTTTTCATATCAAGTTATAAGAAAAGACACATATGCCATCCATCCTTAACTTTTCATACCGGTTTAAAAGACTGTCACCTTAACACGTTACATTTTCTTCCAGCAATTACTTCTATTACTCTACAACACATTACTAATGAACAAATAGACGAAGTAGATGGCACAAAAGGCAGAAAAATGGCATTAAAAATCAAAAATGTTGATTAAAATTAAAAATTTGTAATGTGAAGGACAGAACTATTTGTTGCTTATAAACAATTAAATCTGTTGAGCCATGATGTCAAGAACTGTCTGTTCTGAAAATGCTCTCTTACTGTCTAAAATATATAGACTTTAAGAACATTTAACTTTTGAATGAAAATTATGTGATACCTTTATGTTTCTCAGGTTCTTGTGTATTTGTAGCTGGGTTTAGTCATTGTGCTTGACAATTGTTAAGGCTCATTTTAATATGATTCTTATAGAATCTGATGTTATTAACATCATAGATTACTTTATTCACTTGCTTTTCTTTCCTTCTGTTTCAAAGGTCATCTAAAAGCACCATAAGGCACTGACTCTGTTTTCTCTCAAACTAACTTGTACACTTGTGACAACTTGTACACATATATACCTTTTAAAACATGTTTTACTGTGTGGATTATTGAAAGCTGTCAGAACTGACTGGGTCCATTTTTTCTCCTGCATAGTAAGACAGTATAATCAATAAATACATTTTTCCTGCAATGCCTCGAGGGTCACCAAGGGTCGAGGTCATTTTGTTGACCATGATCATTTTTTTGCTGGAATGTAAAATTAAAGTGCAGAAAACAGAACTCGCAGAAGAACGATTGCTTTCTGTGTTCATTTCGCTCTGCTCATTCAGATATTTGATCAGCTGTAGACATTTTATCCATAGAGTGTTGTGGAGCTCTAAGGCCTGGTTTATTAGAACAGGTGGAGCAAAGATCAGAGCTTTACTTTACTAACTGGTTTGTCTTCTGTAGTACATCCTCTTTTGTGGTTTATCTTATCACATGCATTTATGTAAATAATTTACCTCATTCCATTTACCCTCTGTGCTCAGATTGATGAAGTGATATGACTTGTTTTGTTTGTTTTCATTTTTGACTTTTTTCAAGTCTTCACGTACCATCACTTCACTAATCAGAGCTAAAAGGGTAAATTATATTAAAATACTTCCCTTTTGGACCTCTCTGTCTCTCCAGCTGGTTTCTGGTCTCATGAGTTGTCTCACTTCATGCTAAATAATTTACATAAATGCATGTGATTGGATAAACAGAGGATCTGCTACAGAAGCCAAGCTAGTTCATATTTAGAAAAAAAGAGTCGCTGAACTATGGCCTTTTTTTTTTTTTTTTAGAAAATTAATCAACACCTTCTGACCAATCAGAACTGAGAGTTCAACAGCTTGTGGTGTAAGTCAGTGGTTCACAAAATGGGGTCTGGGGACCACCAGGGGTCTGTCTGTCTATCTATCTATCTATCTATTAATTATACATGCACATACATACCGATCAGCCATAACATTAAAACCACCTGCCTAATATTGCGTAGGTCCTCCTTGTGCCACCAAAACAGCTCTGACCCGTCGAGGCATGGACTGCACAAGACCTCTGAAGGTGTGTGTGGTATCTGACACCAAGACGTTAGCAGCAGATCCTTTAAGTCCTGTAAGTTGCCAGATGGAGCCTCCATGGATCAGACAATCATGTGTCAGCAGTGCAATGCATAAAATGATGCAGATACAGGTCAAGAACTTCAGTTAATGTTCACATCAAACATCAGAATGAAGAGAAAGTGTGATCTCTGTGACTTTAACCGTGCTGGATGTTGGTACCAGATGGGCTGGTTTGTGTATTTCAGAAACTGCTGATCTCCTGGGATTTTCACACACAACATTCTCTGGACTATTAATTGTCAAAACCCACCATTATCAAAGTCATTATATTTATTTTTGAGTTCTTAGTTATTAGTCTTTTTGACTGGTCAGTTGAACTGAATAGGTTTAATCTAAACAAGTAGTCCTATAAAATAATGTGAACTTTCTGTGAAAAGTTTCGAAATAAAAAACTCTAAGACACAAATATATATATATATATATATATATATATATATATATATATATATATACAGCCAAAAGATTATTTAGTTTACAGATAAAAGGGTCCTGGGCTGCAGTAATTTTGAGAAGCACTGGTGTAAGTGAGTCTGACACACTTTATGCCTTGTGTCCTGTAACTTTATGAACACTGCCTTTAACCAGTGATATATTCTGAAAGGATTTAAAGCTGAACTGAATTTCAGAGATCAACATGATTAGTAGCATGGAGTAAAAGGACTTTCAGTTTCACTCTGGTGAAAACCCCCCATCTACATTCTTGTTTTTATTTTCCTGAATGCAGTACTTGGCTGCTTTGCTGTAGGAAGCTGTATGCAGCTGTGTGCAGCTGTTTGACAGGCAGGTAGACTCGCTGTGTAAGTAGCACGTGGCAGCTCGGCGGAAGTGCTCCCTCCACTGTCAGAGCAGGAAATCGGTGCACATCAGTTGCAATTCTACCAGACTCTGTTTCCTGTAAACCACATGCACATGATGCCGGTGTGAAATGATCATCTGTGAGCAGGAATGTCACTGCACCTCGACCTCAGGCTCACTCTGCTTCTCATAATGACTGGTAAGACAAAAGTGGGAAAAGAATGAACATGTAAGAGAAAGCTGAGCTGGATATTGAGCCTTAAGCTGTTCTTGCTTCTTGTTCAGCTGTTCTTGAGTTTATTTTATTGTGGGTCATTCCCGTGTGTAGGAAGTTCTGCTGTTGTTGTTGTTGATTGTTGATTGTGTTTCTGTGCTTCTACACACATCGCCACTGATTTCAAGTGTACTGTGGGTCTGAGCTTCAGCAGTGCAGGGTGTTGTGTGTTGTGTTGTGTTGTGTTGTGTTGTGTGTTGTGTTGTGTTGTGTGGTGTGGTGTGGTGTTGTGTAGCCATATCTCCAGTGTAAAACACTGATCTGTACTAAACACTGTGTTAAAGCTGATCATGTTTGTCACTGAGGTGATGTTTTTGACTGAAGTAAAGTTTTACTTTCTCTATTAGGTTCTTCTCTTTTTGGGATGTAAAATATGATTAAACAAACATTTTCCCACTACAGAGATGACAAAGAACAAACTATAACCAAATGTAGTGTTTTTTTAAAAAAAATAATATAGACCTACTTATTTAAGGCTCGATGAATGTGTTAATAATTATTCATCTCGTCAAATAAGAAAGAAAGCAGTAAGGGGCCGTCTAAAAAGTACATAACGTAGACCACTAAGTATCATTTCCTTCAAATTTGTCTAAAACAAAAAAGATGACGAAATTCCATTTCAGACAGGAAGTGTACCTACTATACAATGCCCTGAAGAAAAAAAAAATTAACAGAAAAAAAATAAACAGTCAGGTTAATATTATATATCCCATCTGTATTGACATGTTGGTATTCTGTGGGAAAACAGCTCACATTGTTCCTTGAATATGGAAAGACTCCAAACCAAGAGTTGTGCAAATATACTACAAATGCCAACTTTTGCTTCCCTTTAACTAAATCCAGTGGGTAATTAATCTTACAAAGTCGTCCAGTTCATACACTTTGTAGATGGTCCCTAAATTATTTCTTTATTATAATACCATTCATATGCGTTTGTGAAACATTACCTTTATATTTCCAATTCAGTTTTATTTGTACAGTATAGAGCTTTTAACAATGGACATTGTCACAAAGCAGATTTACAGAAATATATAAACTCAGGATATACATTTTAAATTTATGAATATTGTATTATATATATATTTTGCAATAGAATGGACTGTAGTTTGTTTTTTGTCTTTTGTGGAGTGATATACAGATATTAATATCCACTAGAGTTGGCATATATTATCAATATTCAAGACGTTGTTTTAATAAGACTAACATTATTATGTATTTGGCATTTCTCATGCTGTGACACAGAAAAAGATAACTACCTGGCTACTATGTTTTTTTTTCCTGACCATCTTGTTTTGTTTTTTTTGTCCACCATTATTTATATTCACCATCACCATCTTTTTAAACATTTTATTTATTATTTATTTATTTATTTTTTCAATTTGACCAGAATTTATTGATGTGCATATTTTGTGTGTGTTTTTGTATAATTTCTGGTGATGACAAGCTGTTTCCCTGCTTCGGATTAAAATATAAAAAAAGACCTCAGGAATTATAGTAGGTATTCGGGTGTATACAGCTAATATTTAGGAACTGTTCAGGTATTTAATATCACAGCCCAGATAGAAAATGAGTGATGACCCAGTGTCAGTGCACTTAACGTTTATATCTGACACACATACAATTGACAGCGGGTCTGAGTCTAGCTGCCTAAATGGTAAGCAGGACCATGTCGGGCCAAAATTCAAATCCAAGAATTAGATAAGTTTTACTGCATTATGACTCAGATTCTAAACGCTATGAAAACCTTCTAGCTGCTTATAGCTGGACCACTTTTGATCCACAATGCACTTAACATTTGCCTGTACTGACCTCTCTGTTCTGAAAATCAAACATTTTCTCCTAGAACTGTCTGAAAATAGCTTACCAGTTAAGCTTAACACTTAACACTAGAAGCAATTTTATCCAAACCTGCAATTTATTTCGTGATATATTTAGTTTTATTTGTATAGCAGTTTAAACATTAGAACATTGTCACAAACCAGCAGAAATCCAGATGTAGATTTAGATCACTAACATTCAAGATTCAAGATTTTTATTTGTCACATAGACAGTAATATACAGTATATAACTTGCAGTGAAATGAAAGCAATGAGCGAGCCAGAGGCCCCAAGCCCTGAGATGAAGTGAGGATTAGAGGCACCAGCAGAACTAGAATCAAAACGAGCCCTTCCTCTCCTGGGTGACACAAGATAGTGGGATTATTTTTTATTACAGTTAGAGATGTAGAAGGATGTTCGGTACGAGTATATTGTGAATAAGAGTCCTGGGAGGAGTACAGGACAGTCTTTGTGATTACAGCAGCAGCTCTTAGGTACAAATCTTCAGTGAGATTATGAAACAATAATTTATTGTAATAATCATTTAATGTGAATTTAATGTGATGTGATATGTTTTCTCCCTGCCCCCAGTCTCGGCCTCTCTGCCAGGCCCACATGATGTAAAAATGATTGCAGTGGACATGGACTACATGCTGCAGTGGGAATGGAATTACACACAGCTGGAAGATCCAGTCACCTTCACCTCTGATTATGTCTTGTGAGTTAACTTTAAGAAGGTTTTCAGTCATTAAGATCATTTTGAATGCCCTGCACCATTTCAATGTGTCATAAGGTACCACATGAAGCCGTTGCAAAAAAAAAAATAATAATAAGTTACTAAGTCGACATTTAAAACCCATTTTTTTACTGTGGCTTTTAGCTATGTCTTATGGATGTGTATTCTTTGGAAATGAGATGAGATATATTACTATTTTTTCTCTCACTATCTTTCCTTCCTCTGTTTTTCACAGCTGGGAAGCTCAAGACGATGAGGGATCATATAAGCGGGCGTGTAAAGGTTCCAGGGAGCGTCAGTGTGATTTCACACACTGTAAGCTGCCTTTTTCAGGAACATTTCTGATTAGAGTCAGAGCAGAGGCTGGGCTCCAATGCTCCAACTGGACGCAGATGAGGTTCACACCTGATGAGGATGGTGAGTGTGTGCCGTCATACGCATGTACAAAAAAACAGTCTCTAGAACCAAGATAGAAAGCCAACAGTGTATGAAAAAAAAAAATCTGAGGAATGCCTGTCTCTAAATGTTGCCTGATTTCTATTCTAAAGAGCCATTGAATGCACTATTAGAGGTATAATGGATGCAAAAGCACAACTTTAGGTTGACAAAAATATTAAAAATAAAACACTGAGGCTACCAAGTTATTCTAATATATGTAGCATCACTAGTTGTCAGTGATGGCACTGGATTTGCTTCTCCCTGGATTTTCCCCTCTCTTTCCACTGAAAGGGAAAGCACCAGAAATGTGCAGTGCATCCAGTCCCTTGGACCACAGTCATAAAATCAACATCTGTGATAAAAAGCATCTAAAGAGCACAGTATTTTATCCCACTGGGGTGGTGAGAATCCCCCGGATAATGTGTATCATGAGGAACTAGCACACCTTAGGACTTGGAGAAGACCACCACATTCACAGCCCTGGAAGATATTAGACCTAGTAGAACAGGGAGAAGGTGCACAGTGAGGCCCAGGTGGTAGCAGCATAGACTTCCTGGAGCAGCACTCCTCTAAATAATGTCTGTGATTAGGGGCTGGGCCTGCCTGTCTGAAGGCCCTGGTGATGATGCCCATCACCCAGTGGGCCGGTCTCTGTTTAGACAAGAGAGCTCCTTGTATCTTTTATCTGAGACAGATGATCATTGATCTGAGGATTGGTAGTATTAGGGTGCATTCTGGGAACGCTCTGCAGATTGGCCTTCATGGAATGCTGTAACATCGATTGATTGATGTACAAAAGTTGTGACTTTGAGCAGAATCACTGTAACTACAAGGTCACTCTATGCAAGGTCATGCATGCAAGGTGAGTTTATCTCCATGGCATGCAGTTCTCCCACTCTTTTCACTGAAGTGATTGCTACAAAAAGGCTGTTTTTAGAGAAAATCATTTCAGTTCTGCATCCTGCACTGGCTCATAAAGAGAGGCCTTAAGGGACTTCTGCACAACCGGGAAGTTGTTCTTAATCCTGGTCCTGGGGATATCTGCTTTACCTTTGTGTTTATAACCCTGGGCTTCCCCCCATTAGAAATATGCAAAGTAAGACAGATCACTGATATTTGTGGAAAAGAACACCGTGGTACAGCAGGTTGTGTTGGTTGGGTTTAAATTGGGTTAAAATTGAACAGTGTCCTGTTCGGGATGTGTTCCTGTCTAGACTGAAGTTCCACCATCAACGATCATCCTGATCATGATAAAATGGTAATTAAAGATGAATGAAAGAAATAATGGATTTGAATACTGAATGGATGGATGGATAGATGGATGGATGGATGCATTTGAATTATGGATGGATGGATGGATTTGAATACTGAATGAACGGATGGATGGATGGATTTTATTACTAAATGAATGAATGCATGAATGGATTATGTTGATTACTAAATATATTTAATAATTAAAAGTCAAATGAATATTGTAATGGAATTGGAAAGCCAGAATCTATGTTTAGCAAGAAGACATGGAGATGACAACTTTTACCTGAGTCAGTATTTTTAAAGAAATGATACTTTTACTTAAGTCACTTTTAGCTGCTTTGTTCATTTCTGTTCACTGCTAGTAGTGATGGTAATAAAAGAATCTGATTATTAGATGACTTACCGCATTCTCTGTCCTCAGATTACTGAAGTACTTGGTCAGATTACTACACTGATTGGATTATTGCAAAAAAATCGGATTTTCTTGCAAAAATTACATCACTTGATCAGTCTTCACATGATCAGTCTTAACTCCTACATCTAATAATGACCTGATGGCTTGATGTTTTTTTTAATTGTGTGTTATTAAATAAGGAGCTGTGTTGTTCAAATGTTGCAGTGCTGTTAGCGTCACCCAGCAGAGTGAATGTGAAAGCAGACGTAGACGGGTTAACTCTTATGATATCCAAGTCAGTCATGAGAGACGTGATGAAGCTGCAATACAGGGTACAATACTGGGAGAGGCTTAAACCTGAACAGGTAATACACACGCACACACACACACACTTCTTTTAATCCAAATATTTATAGATGTTCACAACACGGCCAGTTCAAGACATGGCCATGATTACATGATTACAGAGGATTACATTTTGCCTACACCCTACAATTTTATCTACAAACTCATCTACAAAATCTACAAACAATGTAGTGATGATTCTGAAGTGCACACAAAATAGCACCTTCTCCAAACAGAGAAGGTACAGCAGGTACCTACAATAACACACACACAAACTTTACACGCCCCAGGATTCTAAACATTGGGACATTGGGTTTCCCAGGGCTGATATTTAAGCACTTTGCCAGTGAGGCACATTTTCATTTATAAATCAAATGAGCAGCCAATTTTCAGTGATTTTAGTATATTGTTTACCAAAACACTGGGCCTCTAAAAATACGTTTCAGTAATATATATATATGTGTGTGTGTGTGTGTGTGTGTGTGTGTGTGTGTGTGTGTGTGTGTGTGTGTGTAAAATTGCACTCATATTACACTTTTTGCCGCTATAGCATGCCACCCTTCATTCATATATTACAATTTATGGCTCTGATGCCACTTTAGACCTTTATTTTTAATTGTCCTTTCTGTCTGCTGTAGAGCAGAAACACGTGGAAGTGTATGACAGTCCACATGCTCCACTGAGCTCACTGAAATCCTGGACTGAATACTGTGTGCAAGTTAGTGTCTTCAGTCTGGATTATGAGAAGAGCAGCAATTACACATCTCCGCAGTGTGTGTACACAACAGGTAAAAGAGCTCCATTCTCCTCCTTCGCTAAATGTTTCTTCTTGTGACTATTGCATGTCACTAACCTGGTGTGATTAGCAGATTATCTGAATATCGCTCTGCCTGTTTGTGCTCTTTTTTCTACAATTTTCACTTTATTTTATATTATTTTATTTTATTTTTTGCATGGAGGTCACAAGTATCTTTCTTGTCACTTTTAGGTCGCCCTTTGGTTTGGCTGAGAATTCTCTCTGTGCTGTGCAGTATTCCTGTTTTAGGAGCTTTTTTATACATATGTCACAAATTCAGAAGGAAATCCTCAGTATATACAGCACCTGAGAGCATACTAGTAAGGATTTCTTTCCTCTGCAGTTTCTAGATGTTCAAGCTCACTAACAAATACTGTTTTAATTTCATCATCACTTTTTTCCCCAAATTATATTCTTAATTCTTTATCCATGATTTTTTTTTGACTGAGCAGTAGATAAAATAACACATATTTAAATTGAGATTTCATTGAAGATTTCTCAAACATCTAAAATGGATTTCTTACCATTTTAAATAATGTAGTTTGAGTAAGAAGTAAAATTACAATTTGTCTTTCATTAGTGATGAAATATCAACAGTTTGTGGTAATGAATTTAGAATTGTATAAGTGTGTGTGTTTGTGTATTCGCACATGCCACCCCCTATGGTTTCTGGATGAACAAGGAAAATGTATTTTAAAATTTACAATTTATTGCAGTAAATGGGCTAAATATTACAAATGAGAGCAAACAAAAACTGTTTAGAGATAAGAAAGATGTTATTTTAGAGGAAGAATAAAGTTAGACAATTTTTATATGACATATATGAATAATGTTTATCTGACAGACACAAAAGCATGATATCCTTATTATTTTTTTCACTCATAATAATAATAATAATAATAATAATATTTAACTACAAAAATTTTGTGCTCAACAGTACATTCTTCATACTGCATTTTCTTTTTCATGTTACAATATGAAAAACTCCCTTTGTCTTCTGCCAGGGGTTTCCATCTGTTCCCTTGCTCCTAGACGCACAGGAAGAGTGTTGCACAGTAGCACTTGTGATCACACCTGCCATACAGCCGACACACACACTGAAGGAAGAGCAGGAACAGGAACACACACCAGAACTCCAGGCTCCAGAGTCCATATGCCACTGGAGTGATGGTTCTGTGCAGGACTCAGGCTTCAGCTCTGGACGAGCGAGTGGATCAGATATAAAGAGCTCTAGTGAATGTCTTAACATCTGATGAAATGTAGTAGATACTGTGAAATCAGGAAAGAGGTGAAAAACAGAAGCCCTCTGGCACCCTGGCAACAGACACTATAAGTTCATGGATATCTGGGAAGAGTGCAGGCTGACACATGCTAACACGCCACAGGGCAGGTGAACGCATTTGAAGTACATGCAAAATTCTCCCCATCCATATAGATGAGCTCGCAGAGGATTGTCTGGACTTGCTGTGATTGACCCAGTGAGCACGGCTAGTTATACTCTCACGGATTCCTGACCGTGGACGTCTGTGGGCATCGTCAGGGTTCAAAAGATATGGCACAGTGACATTGCAGCAATTGCTGCGTTATACCACGCACTCTTCAAATAGTAATATCAGTAGCATAGTGATTGGATAATGAAAAAACAGATTCACCAAGTGAAGACCAATGGTGGCTAAGGGTGATAAAATATGCCAGTGTTACACCTAGTAAGTTAATTTGTGCATGATTGCTAAGTTGTCCTCTTGGTGGTTATTAGCAAATATATAAACATATGATATAAAGTATATTATAAAGGGGAAGAGCCTTTATGTTTACTTTTACAACAGCTTTATTTATTTAGTATACCCATTCATTCAGTTATATTTATTCAGTGTGGCAGCAGTGCAGTGTAAAAAATCATGCAGATACAGACCAGCAGCTTCAGGTAATGCTCACTCTGAATGGTGCAATAAAGAAAAAACACCATAGGCAGCAGTTCTGCAGACGGAAACACCTTGTTGATGAGAGAGGTCAGAGGAATATGGCCAGACTGGTTCGAGCTGACAGAAAGTCTACAGTAACTCAGATAACCACTCTGTACAATTGTGGTGAGCAGAAAAGCATCTCAGAATGCACAACACATTGAACCTTGAGGTGGATGGGCTACAACAGCAGAAGACCATGATGGGTTCCACTTCTGTCAGCTATGAACAGAAAGCTGAGGCTCCAGTGGGCACAGGTCCACTAAAACTGGACAGTTGAAGACTGGAAAAAAGACCAGCTGATGTTTTTTCTAATCAACTGTCCAGTCCGGTTGAGTCTGTACCCATGATAGCCTCAGATTCTTGTTGGCACCTGATGTGTTCTTCTGCTGCTGTAGCCCATCCACCTCAAGGGTTGGTTTGTTGGGCATGCTGAGATGCTTTTCTGCTCACCATGGTTATAAAGAACTGTTGCTCACACAATGTTTTTTGTTTCTCGCATCATTCTGTGTAAACTCTAGAGACTGTGTGTGAAAATCCCAGGAGATCAGCAGGTTATGTGCGGTGGAAAATATTACCTTAATATTAATGAAAGTAAAATTCACAGAGACACAGCTGACTCCAGAGTAATATGTTTATTCTCATTATGGCCGGGGAGAAGGTGTTACAGGCAATTAAATTACTTCATTGAATTGGACTAGTGTTTTGTGATTGATTACAGGCAGACAAAGGACTTCATACTTATTGGTCAAGTAAAAATAAATGATTATATGATTAACAGGAAAGGAAGCACATACTGTATATGGTGAAAGTCTAATGTAACATTAGGACTGCGAATATTACTTTACTTCAACTTCAGGTCACAAGCCTATGCTATTCATCATGCATAAGAAGACATGACTGCAACTTCACTTGTTACAGGTGTTTTGTAAGTCAGTTCTGATGGAGTAGACCTCCCTCTATACCTTAAATCAGGCCTACAAAGACTTCTTCCTGCTTTCTCACACACGCAAGCCTAAATAGCAAGAAGCAGATGTGCTAGACTTCTGATTACCAACATAAATGTGTGACTACAGAATATAAAGAAGGATTAACTAAAATTAAAGAATTAACTAATGGATAAATTATTAACATATTAATAAAGGTATGAAATTAAAGCATTTGCCATATATGTAATCCTCAATACGGCCCATCTAGTACCAACGTCCATGCCTCGGCTAAAGTCACAGAGATCACACTTTCTCCCCATTCTGATGTTTGATGCGAACATTAACTGATGCTCTTGACCTGTATCTGCAGGATGTTATGCATTGCGCTGCTGCTACTTGATTGGCTGATTGAATAACTGCATGAATGTGCAGGTGTACAGGTGTTCCTAATAAAGTGGATGATGACTGCATATCCATTTTTTTAAAAATCTACCTGGATAGTCCACATCATTCTTTTGGCTTGTAAATATGTGTTTATAGCACTGTTCCCCACTGTTCACCAATTTGCAATTATTATTAAATTTAGAAAAGTTTAATAAATTAAATTTAATGATAAAAAAGAAAAAAATTAAATAGCAAATGCCCTTTTTTACCTGCTGACAGTGATGTCAGATTTAATATCTACTCCTTTACATATTGACCACTCTGTAAATCTGTTCAAGAACTTCTGGTACCAGGCTGCCTTGTTCTCTAGTACTGAACAAAATGCATGTTCATCTAAGTTTATTACCTGTGCGCATGTGCACAGCTATGAAAGCCCACAACTTGAGTTGGTTATTGGAGAATCAGTCTCATGTTTGCTTGTAGTTAGTCTCACACACATTGCACTTCAGCACTTCACAGACTCTTTTAGAAACCTTAAGGATTCTTTAGCTGTCACTCTGGAGGAACCCTTTATTGCTCTGTGTAGAGCCCTGTAATGGAGTGTTTGTCTATCCAATGCGGTAGAGCCATATTTGGAGGCTAGGAACATTTAATTGTCCAAGGAACCCTTGACAAATTTTTCTAATAGTGTAGTTAATATTTATAAGTGAGTACTAAATAGTATCAACTTAAATAAGCATTATGGATATAATTTATTTTTCAACTTGGGCTCATAGTGAAAATGTGTGAAAATTTTTGTTTTATTTAAGAAAACTTTAATATATTATAAGTGCAAAAATGAATGGTGGTGATATCTGTACAAATTAGTATGTTGGATGTTGGATATTGTTTGAATAAGTATTGTTTAAATGTACAGAAACATGATTCATTAAACAGCAAAAAAGATTCATTCTTTATTCATTTATTCATCTTTAAGATCTAAATGAAAATGTAAAGAGTAAAATCTTTTGAGAACTAGTATTCATTATCACGTGATACTCAGGTAAAGTACAAATGCTCTACTGAAGCAGAGTAACAGAGTAGAATTACTAAAGCACTTTTCACTGCTGAAAAGTTCTATATAACATTTACTTCCTAAATATGTTTCTACCAGACCTGCTACACTGCTACAGCAAATACAAGCTCATTTCATTTTTGTAGAATTATTAACCAAATACAGATGCAAGAGCAACAATCTAGTAAACTGACTTTAGTAAGAAAAGCAGGTTGTACCTACAGTAAGTGCAACTTAGTCTAAAACAAGACAACATTTAGACCATTAGGTTTGATGAGGAATTATAATATTACACTATCTAAAATCTAATTCCAACACATTAAAATGAACCACTTCTTCTGCAGTGGGCAAAAAATGTGGCCAAAAAAAAAAATGCCCAAATGTGGGCAAAAAATAAATATAAATATGAAACAATAGTTCGTAAAAGAGGTCTCCAGTTCTCCAGATCTGATCTGAAGGTAATGTATGACACCTGAGAGAGTGCTAACACAGAGATTGGGAAGAATATGTGGGGGACTACAGTATAATAAAATTAAAGATACAAAAAATAAAAGAGCCGTCCAGAAGACCTTATCTTATTTATATTATTATAGGTCTTCTGGACGGCTCTTTTATTTTTTGTATCTTTAATTTTATTATACTGTAGTCCCCTCCATAAAATGTAGTTTCATCTATAAATGACAAAATCCTACAGGGTTTGTTCCCTTTAATGACTTCCAAATAATATAATCTAAACTGATCCATTTGAAGTACACTCTGTATTTGGTTTGTATATACCTTTTTTTTTTGATACAGAGTGTACTTCAAATGGATCAGTTTAGATTATATTATTTGGAAGTCATTAAAGGGAACAAACCCTGTAGGATTTTGTCATTTATTGATGAAACAAGGAAAAGCACTATTAAAATGCAACATAACATTTAAAAAAAGGGAAAAATTCCCAATTACCCTGGGATTAAAAGTCCTCTGTCACATGATTAACAAGGGACGGGGTGTGTTTGGGTTAAACTGAGAGGAAGAGATGGAAAGACAGCTGTCAGGAACTGCAGGTTTTTTTTTTTCATGTAATGTACTGCCACCAGTTGAAAGCATGGCACATTGCACACTAATTTAAGAAAAGAAAAAAAAATTTTGATGTATGTGGAAGTATTGTGACCAGAGAGGTGTAAGGTTTCCCAATACACTGTGTGCTTATATAAAGGGATTCCAGTACATTTGAGTCTGCATTTTTTAGGTATTTTTAGGTAGTCTAGTGTAAGGCTGTACAATACAAGATAAAGACATAGGAAGATCTTCTTCTTCTTCTTCTTCTTCTTCTTCTTATTATTATTATTAGCATTAGCATTATTCAAACAAGGTTCCTCCAAAAGTAAAAAAACAGGAAAATCATCTATCTATTTTTTTGTAATACAAAATTTAAGTAAGAGAAGGGGAGAAGAAAGGACATTTAGGGTATTTTTGCTAAATACAGTAATATGTGCATTAGTCAGAGAAGCAATCAAGAGACCAAGGGTAACTATGAAGGAGCTGGAGAAATCCACAGCTCTGATAGGAGAAGCTGTTCACAGGACAACCATAATCTGGACACTCCATAAAATCTTTATGAAAGAGTGGTGAGGGCTAAAAGGCACGTAGGAGACTCAGCAAACATGTGGGAATAGGTTCTCTGTTCTGATAAGACAAAAAATGAACTTTTTGCTTTGACCCAAAGAGCTATGATTGGCAAAAACCCAACGCTACTCTTCACCCTGAGAGTACAATGAAGCATGCTGGTGGTAGCATGTTGATATATATAACTAAACCCTGATTGATACATTTCCAAAATGCTGTTTGTTTCAATACATTCTCCAACAATCACTGGATCCTTCCAGGAACCAGTGTATTTATACTGTTTATATTGTAAATAATTTGGCAAAATGTCATCCTAAGTGTTCTGTAAATCACTGCAATCCTTTGTTTTATTGTGGAGTTTAATAGCTTCATAGTGTTCATGGGACCTTTCCAGATAAATCTGTTGCCTTTAATTCATTCAGTTATTCATACATTAAAAAACATCTCTTCTTTTACACTTCAACAGCACCAAAAGTAAAAAAAACACTGTACTAATAAAAGAAGGTGCGTAGTGTAGCAATAGTGCAGACGCTGCTGATAAAACAGGATGTTTAAACACTTTCTGGTCACGCACTTTTTAAGGAAGATAAAGGACGTATCATATTAGATTTAAGGAAGTATTTTCTGATATACTGTATATACACTGAAGAACTTTTGTCTGAGATCAAAAGATGAATATGAAACAATAGATCAGAACTTCATCTTTCATTTCCTGATATGTACGTCAAGATGTACTAAACAACTCGGAATGTGGCACCTTTTGTTTGAACCCACCCATTTTTTCAAGTGACCAGAAATATTGGAACATTTCTTGTTGCCCAGGTGTGTCCTGTTAGATTGGTTGTTTAAACACTTAATATCCCTGAATGTCTATTCTTGGTTTGATCCCTGGGATTCACCTGTGAAGACTGCATTTGTTGTTAAAAAGGATAAACCAACATGAAGACCAGAGAGCTGTCTGTGGGAGAAAAGCAAGCCATTCTGAAGCTGAGGGAAAAGAGGGAAAATCTATCTGAGCCATTGGGCAATTTTGAATGTCCTGAAAAAGAAAGAAACCACAGGTGTACCAACAACCAGACATGGAACCGGTCAGACAAGGAAAATAACAGCAGTTGATCACACAAATATTGTGAAAGCTGTGAATAAAAACCCCCAAAACAACAGTCAGTGACATCACCAACTACCTCCACAGGCAGGGGTGCAGGTATCTTTATCAGCAGTAAGAATCAGACGGCCAGACTGGAATTCACAAAGAAATACAGAGTATTATATATTTTTCATAACCTATAATGCAGACTCATGGAAAACAATAAGTTGTATTCACACATTGTTTTTAAAATTAAAAAAAAGGACTGTTTGAAGTATTTTAATGATTATATTTAAGGTAACATGTAGTTATAATGGCCTGGGACAGTTATAATGCTGTGTCCTACGTGCTGTAGATAGTGTTTTTTATGAATGTATTGAGATATTTATGTGAAATGTGCTTACAGACTTCACCTGTCCATAATAATGTAAATGTAATATTAGTGCCCACATGACCCCGGAAGGACACGTCATACACGTCATACATATACCATAACGGTTAACACTTTTATCCACAAAAACCGCAGAGGCGAGGAGGCAGCACAGCCGCCGCTAAAGCAGCGCAAACACCAGGAAACTGACATTTTCACCTTTACTGTACATTTCCTACACAAACCAAATCAGTAGACAGTGTGCGCCTGTAGCTGCCAGGACTAGCCTACGCCGCTTTATCGTAACACGGCTTTGTTATTTTCACTTCTGCATTTCTTCTCAGCCGGAAGAAAGTAGTTAGTACCGTATCCCAAACGACCCCAGTGTGTGTGGAGAAGTGCACTACACAGGGCCCGAGAGCGCGGCGCCTGCACCCTACCTAGCCCACTGCGTGTGCGTTTGGGATTGGGCCCTGCGGAGTGTGGTGTGGAAGATGGCCTGGATGTGGCCGACATGATCGTCGTTATGGACTGGAGAAGAGCTTTTCTTGTGTGTGAGGTGTTCCTCACAATACACTGTGGTAAGGTTTATTAAATATCACGAGAAGATAAGAACAGGGATTGGATTACTGCTAGTCAGGAGACTTTTATCAGCTGTGAGAGTTAGCTAGGCTCTGGGGTCGGAGTTAACCTCTCACACACAAGCACCTCGGTGATTAAAGAGGTTTTAAAGTGATTTACATTCAAGTGATTAACATTAACATTAACACAGACACACAGCTGTCCTGTTTACACGCAGAGAAGCTGCTGCTGCTGTTGCTGTTGTTGTTGTTGCTGTTGTTGTTGTTGTTTATATGTATTTGTGAACAGTTCTATTAGTTTTCTCTTGGCCTGCTGAACAGCTCTTAAATACCATAACTTTAAAAAAAAATGTTTAAATCAATACTTAGATAGTTTATGATCATTCCTTTCTGGAAAGCAAAACAAGATTTATTTAAATTTCATCATATATTTATTTATATTTCATCAAATCTTGTGAATTTCAGTGAAAATTGAGAAGCTGAGAGTCGCCAGTGAAAATCGAGGAAAAGTTTGGGCAAACATGTGACTTGTTTTCATTCGGTTATGGGTTATGGATTATGGGTTATGGATTATGGGTTATGGATTATGGGTTGTTTTAATCCACTCTGAAACAGAGATCTTGGCCGTAGAGATACAACAGAGGAACAGAGATCAGGCAGTAAGATGCCTTATGGTTTGTACTTTCATTTTATGTTGAAGTTCCTTCAGATGAACCACGCTTGTACACGTTCAAATAAAGAAAAATAAAAAAGGCAATCACAGTCAGTTAAATTCATACTTTTGGTGAAACTTGACAGTAATCCACTACAGTATAATAAGTGTGATGCGGAGAAGTGTGTAATTATTTCATTCTTTTCAGTTATCATCAACATTTTTCTTTCTTTTTTAAGACAGAGCACATAAGTGAACTAAGAGTGCTGAGTTTTTAAAAACAATTCCCACTAAAACAAAATGAGACTAAACAACACTGCATTTCCCATTTCAGCATGTTCGAGTGTGTTATCGCCACCACAACGTGTTAAAGTCGAATCGTCAGTGTTAACCTGGAATGGTCCAAAAAACCACATTAACATCACGTACGTCGTTCAGTACAACACGTAAGTCAAACCTGTCCTTTACACCTGTGAATTTATTCCTGCCAAACAGTGTATCATGAAGAGGAAACGTCATGTTGTCGTCATAACGCGACTGATTATGAATGCACTAAGCAAAATATCATTTCTAACATTTAAGTATTTCTTAGAGTAGTAAATTACTGAAAACTGAAAGCCAGCCACTTAATATGCTTTATTTTTGTAAAAAAAAAAAAAGTGTTCAGTACTGCACTTTTAATTAGCTTTTTTTTTCTGACTTCGATGTAAGTAACAAAATCTCATATCAGATTTTGCTAGACTTCATGTATCATAGTGGCAGGCTCAGTGGTCGAGTAAGTTGACATTGGACGATGCTGCAAAACTCTTTCCAAGTCCAGATGTTTGAATGACAATATTTCTGTAAGCTGAACTGTGTGAAGCAGATGTGTGAGAAGGGGAGGACCAGGGCACTGCAGTGTGTGGTGTTCATTCTCCACCCATCATGGATGAACACTCTGTAAAGGGCTTTCACTCCCTCCCCTTAACATGTGTTCATCTGTGTTCATTTGCATGAATAAGTGGTGTTCATTTTTACTCTCTTTATCATCATTTAATAGAATAACAGATGTCAGTGTGGAGGGCAAGAAAAACATTTTTCTTAAAAAATTCTTAATATTCGTTGTACCACAGTGCTGTTGAATTCTCGACTCTGATTGGTTAGAACATGTTGGTTAATTTTCTATAGCAGCTCTAATAGTAGTGTAATACAAATCACAGAAAAAAGACAGGCAGGTGAGGAAAAAACAGGACATATCTTATCTTGCAGTTGTTCCACAACATTAAATGTAAAGTGAAATGCGTCAGTTATCAAAAAAAATAAATAATCATTGGCAAACCGCTGTGGTATAAGAGCAATAAAAGACTTTGGGATGAGCTGTTTTAGGAAGCGGCTTCGCAGCTTCCTATTTTCCTATCTTTAGAAATTGTTTTGTAACCTTTTCCAGCATTGTTAGCATCGATAACTCTTTTTGTGGGGTCCTCAGGAAACTCCTTTGATCGAGGCATGGCACTCTTCCATAAACCTGTGTGGTGAAGACCAGACTTTGATAGTGAAGACTCAGGTTTATGTTCTTGAACCATGGGAGAACCTGCTAAACTCACGCCCGATTGCCATCCCTTTCAATTACCCCTTTAAATTAACTCGCACTCCTAGACATTCACATACATTTTCAAAGATATTTAATGTTCGATAATTTTGCTTAACAAATGAATGTAAAAAACTATGACATTCTCTGTCATTTATTAAATTGGGTTCTCTTTATCTAGTTTTAAGGCTTAGATGAAAATCTGATTACATTTCTGGCCAAATTTATGCAGAAATGCAGAAGATTGTAAAGGGTTCACAGAGTTTCTAGTAGCCCTGTACTGCAACATCAGTAGGAGCAGAAAGAAAAACTATTGAGCGACTCTGCTTTACAGTCTATAACATAATTCATCAACAGATCTGTGTTAATGTCATGGCATCACACACTTATTTTACATTTGTAATAAAATGACTTTTCCAAAAAATTAGGACATTGAATGACTGGCGTGATGTGTACAACGGCACTCAGCAGCAGTTCAACTTCACGGCAGCTGCTGAGGATTTCTATGGGACGAGATTTCGTGTGCAGTCAAAGAGAGGGAACCAAACATCAGCCTGGGAGATGTCAAAGCTAGTCCAGTGTGCACACCGTAAGCCATCTTTATTTTCATATACTATAATAACAATAATTTACTGTTCTCCATTCATAACACTATTCATCATTTATTATTTATTTGCTTTATTATATGCATGAGAGTGAGTTAAATGAAAACTCAAATTAAATTAGAGAAACTGTACATTAAACTTCTAGATGCACAGGTGCACATGTACTATTGGTCCATTGTTCTCAGTAGTCCCTTCTACTGCTACCTTAAACCTGACGTACTTTTTTTTAGCACCTGTTTGCAATTAACGATGCAGTTAAATTAATAAAGTAATTTTAGAAAAGTTTTAATTTGACTTACCCTCATACAGTATATGGCCAAAAGTATGTGGACACCTGACCATCACACCCATATGTACCTGTTGAACATCCCATCCCAGATTTATTCCCCCTTTGCTGTTATAATAAGCTCCACTCTTCTGGGAAGCTTTCCACTAGATGTTGGAGCGTGGCTGTGGGGATTTGTGTTCATTCAGCTACAAGAGCATTAATGAGATCAGGCACTGATGTTGGTGAGGAGGTCTGGGGTTCAGTCGGTGTTCCAGTTCATCCCAAAGGTGTTCAGTGGGGTTGAGGTCAGGGCTCTGTGCAGGACACTCGAGTTCTTCCACTCCAACCTTCACACACCATGTCTTCATGGAGCTCGCTTTGTGCACAGGGGCATCGTCATGCTGGAGCAGGTTTCAGCCTCTTAGTTCCAGTGAAGGGAAATTGTAATGCTACAGCACACAGAGACATTCTATATAATTGTGTGCTTCAACAGTTTGAGGAAGAACCACATATGCGTGTGATGGTCAGGTGTCTTTTGGTCATTTAGTGTATGTTGAAAAATATAAGTGATTGTATGGAATTGTTAGAATTTACATTCTGAAACAGGCTGTGTTTAAAAAACACATACCACATTAAATGCTTCATTAGCAAGCAAATAATGTAAGCTAAATGTGGCTAAATGTTTTCTTGAGTATGCCATCTGTTTCACCCTAAACAACTTACGACTCACTACTGACTCTGTTTGTCCCACAGTTCACACATGTGCTCCTATAATAGAGCTGAAGGTGGAGACAGACAGAGTGCACCTGTGGATGAAACACAGAGACCCGAGTCTGGAGGAGAAGGAAGGTGGGCACATCAGCTTCAACCCTCTGTACTGGAAAAGAAACAGCAATAATAAAGAGGTCTGTTGGAAGAGAAGTACATCCATACTGTGAAAATATTCACTCCTCGGGACTATGAAGTGAATAATATTTTTATTGTTGGTAGATACTTGATCCCAAGATGGCCATGAATACTTGTTAAGGTGATTGGAAAGAAAAAGTCAGTCTAGAAATTGGGCATAGCAAATTAAATTAATTAATGTAGAATAATTAGAATAAAGAAACATACTGATTAGCAAAATCCAGTAACCAGTTTGCCTGTGGAGGAACATTATAATTACAAATTATAAAAGATCATTAATTCTAATGTATAGAATCCCCTTAAGTAAGGAATAAAACACTTGTGCTGCTGTAGGAAAATAATTAAAAAGTGGTGTTACTCTTACCGTCTCCAAGCACATCTCAAAGTATTTTATTATTATTTTTATACCATAGCAATTGCAGTGTTTTATTAAATATAATGTATTAGAATGAGAACATTAATATAAACCTGTGATTTGTCTTACAGTTATAACTACTGCCGCATCTGCTGTTATAGAAAATTAATCAACTCTCTGTCATTTAAATGCCGTATGTCAAAATTAAGCTGCTGAGGAAAACATCACTGCCTTTTTGCCATTAAATGTCTTTCATTACGAAACTCAGCATGCATGTAATTTATTTATTTTTTTACACTTCCAGGAGCTCAGTGCCACTTCTACCCACCTCGTCATTGAACACCTTGAGTCGGGACAGGAATACTGCTTCCAGGTCGAGTATTTGCTTTTGCACAAGCCCCATGGAAAGCCCAGCCGTGAAATATGTAAAGTGATCCCCGAAACATGTGAGTTGTGCCAGGATTTTGTGTGGTTCTTTAGCTCTTCTTGGTCCATGGTAACTGTTACAACATCAACACCTTTGTGCAATTTCATACCACAACTTTATATAATAAATCTTCAGTGTGTGCATTAATTTAATAAAATGCATCAGAGATCATACACTGGATATTTCAAAGGTTAAAGGCTCTGGGGTATTGATCAGAAGCTCGGGGGTTTAAAAGCCGCAGGACCATCAAGCTGCTGCTGTTGGGCCTTTGAGCAAAGCCCTTAACCCCGTGTGCTCCAGGGGTGCTGTGTCATGGCTGACCCTGTGCTCTGAACCCAACTTTCTAACAAGTTTGCTGTACTGTAATGTACAGTCCTCTTGAAAGTATTAGGGTGACAAGGCCAATTTTTCACTGAAGACATTTGATTAATATCAAAATATGAATGAGACGATAGATCAGAATTTCAGTTTTCCTGATACGTATCTCTAGATGTGTTAAACAACTTAAAACATGGCACATTTTGTTTGAACCAACCCATTTTTCAAGTTATCAAAAATATTGGAATATCAGTCGTGTGACTGAAAGGTCTCACTTGTTGCCCAGGTGTGTCCTGTTAGATCGATTGTTTAAACGATTAATAGCACTAAATGTCTACTCTTGGTCTACTCTTGCATTGCACAAGCATTGGGCATAGCCAATACAACAACTTGCCCTGAAAAAGAAAGAAACCCCTGGTGTACTAACAACCAGACATTGTACAGCTCGGCCAAGAAAAACAACAGCAGCTGGTGACAGAAACATTGAGAGCCGTGAAGAAAAACCCAAAAACAACAGTCAGTGACATCTCCAACAACCTCCACAGGGCAGGGGTGAAGGTATCACAATCCACTGTTCAAGTTCATCAGTCAAGCATGGTGGAGGTAGTGTCATGGCTTGGGCTTGCATGGCTACTTCTGGAACCGGTTCACTGATCTTTATTGATGATGTAACTCATGATGGTAGCAGCAGAATGAGTTCAGAACACTCTGTCTGCTAATTTAAAGAGAAATGCATCCAATCTAATTGGGAGGAACTTCATCATGCAGCAAGACAACGACCTAAAACACACTGCCAACACAACAGAGGTCTTCCTTATGGGAAAAAGTGGAAGGTTTTAGACTGGACAAGTTTTGCTTATAACTTTTGAACCACTTGATGTAGGAATTAAATTCTTTTTCATTATCCTCCATATTGGTATTTCTGCTATTTCAAGGTTTTTGAAAAACTTTTAAAAGTTTTTTACAGCCCGCAATTTTTGCCATATGCCATTCTTCACCAAATGATGTTCAGACTAATGTCCACAAAAGTTATCAGAAGGTTTTTTGATATTCAAAAGCGTTCACCTGTAACATGCAAACAAATTTGACAACGAAGCCACCAAACAGGAAATGAGGCCATATCTCAACAACGCTGTTGGATGGATGGAGATGAAACATGAGAGTACTTTAATGTCATTTGACCAATGGGGAGGTGCAAAAACATTTTTACATTTTTTTTTTGCAATTTACACTGGAACCATTTTGAATAAATTCATAATTCTGGTGTCATCTGATTTCTGACATGATGTGGAGTAATGTCAATGCAAAAAGTTCTGAAAAAATCTTTCTAAATTTCTGCTATTACACAAAACAGGGTGTTTGGCTATATCTCAGCATTCTTGAGAATGATGCTATCAAGTTTTATCTCGTTTGAACTCAAGATGGTGCTATAATAAGGGAAAAGGTGTTTGGTTTAGCATCATAATTCTTGTTTTCCCTGATTCCTTTAAAGGCTGTAAGGTCAGCTGATGTAAAAATTTCATGGTTGCCATTGTATTTTATGAACAATTTGGAATTTCTTGAAGGCCTTTTAAAAATTTTCACAGCCTTCAATTTTTTTTTTTAAACAATTTTATTATTTTTTTTGCAATCCTTACCACTTTTGGCTCAGATCATCTTCAGATCAAGCTGCACAAAAGTTATCAGATGGATTTTTGGATGTTCAAAGCCATGTGCCCATAGCATGCAAACAGATGTATGTATATATGAATTCACAAAATGATGTACAAGTGACATCTACTCATCAACCCGAGTTCAGTGATGTAGATGCTTGTGGACCCATGGCAAGTCGAAAAAAGCAATGTTGAGGCCTACCGTGTGTGCACAGCATACAAAGCCTTTCCTACTGGAATGTTAAAATAAAAAAAAAACAAAGCACACTGAGCTCTGAAACCTGATATTTTAACAGATGTTTCGCTTCATTTGGTCTGTAGAAGAAATTGTGCATTCTTATTTTTTTTTTTTTATTCATTAGTTTATTTTTACTAACATAGTGTGTTGAAACCTTTGTAGGCATAAAAAAATATGTACACACACTAAAGTTTACTTGAACTGATGAGTAAACAGAAGTCCAGCCATACCAAAATTGTACAGATAAGATAACAATAAACCTCCTTTATTAATGAATAATCTCAGTGTTCACAAGCACTACAAAGGTTTCAGTCTGTAAAATTATCAAAAAAAAAAAAGAAAAGAAAAGAAAAGTGCTGACCTAAGATGATTTGTCTTTGTCATGTGATTTCTTGGAGACTGCAGCTTAAATGTATTGCTTTTGAAATTTGCAGTGTAATATGGCAGACACTGATGGTGAAATGGCCAAAAAGAATGTAAGGTCTGTTCCAATATTTTTGCTCACCTAAAAATTAGGTGGTCTGCCACTCCAAGTGCTATGATCTAAGTTACATCTAGATTGTAAATACCAAGAAAAGAAAGATAAAATTCAGATCTAAGAACTGGCCTTGCCTGTCCAATACTTTTGGAGGAGAGTGTTTATGTGACAAATAAAGGCTTATTCTTCTTCTTCTACACATGTGAGGTGGATCCTGTTCACACTGGAAATTCTAACACTCTTGTTTATGCTTTTTTTTCCCCACCAGCCAAACAGCGAAATGTGCGTGTTATCATGTTAGGTGTGCTAACAGTAGCGGGAATGGCTGTCCTGGGATGTTGCCTGTATTTTGTTTACACACATTACAAAAGGATTAAAGCACTGCTTCAGCCCCCTCTGGACATCCCTGATCATTTTGAAGAGGTACACCTACCTTAATTTTAACATATCAAAATTTGGAAGTGTTTGTTTTGGGAGGTTCATAAGTAATATTTTCACATAAGTGTGTGTGATCATTCTGACTCGCGTGAGCTGTGTCCACACAACACCGGTCTGGTGTGTTTCTTAGGGCTGAGTGGAACTCGCACAAGACAGGTTTTATCAAATTTTATCAAATACATCATATATTTATTGCACCAAAAACAGTCATCACAAAATAAAAACCCAAACCAAAGTCTGATGGCTAACGAAAAACTAGAACATTGCTCTTATTAATGAAGGCCTGCAGGACATTTTCTGCTACAATCTGAAGTTGTGTAAACTACAGCTGAAATATGTTCCAGTCCAGTTTCACTGAGACACACCAACATACTGATTTGTCTGAAAGCATCTGCAGTTTATTGATTTCAGTTACATGTACTTTAATATGCAGTAAATCTATAGAAATTACAAACTTTAAGAGGTTAAACACTTTGTCAAAAAGTCATAAGTTTATAATGGGATATGTATAATTACTTTGCTTATCAACATCATCAACCTCGGGCTCCTGAGGTGAATGTCACTCATGGCATTTAAAACTGCTGTGGTTGTTACATTCACAGTGTCAGGAAAATCACACTTAGCTAGCAAGGTCTTAGCCGTCTTTTAGGCAGGCTGTGTTTACTGCTGCTACCAAACTGGCTACTTTTATAGACAACATGATCTTTGGACTTTACTGGAATTATATATCAAATATTTAGCTTGATAATGAAGAATGACTTACTTAACACATTTGTTAGTAGCTGAGTTTATGGCCCTGAGATTGTTACTATATTTTGCCCTCAGAGGAATAACAGACACTAGCTCTTTCTTTCCTAAATTTATTTATTCATTGACATTCCACAAAACAATTTTACTTTAGGACACAGATCTAAATTCATTTGGTGGGCCAGATTAAAACTTTTAATAGGCCATATGTTTGACACCCCTGTTATAGACAGTGAAGATCAATACTGCTTGATTGTCTTTTATCTTTTTTGGCTGTTTTCCAGAATGCAGCATCAGCAGCATACAGCAGGTTTTCCCAGAGTGCCAGACAGATAACCTAGCTTAGAAATAACTATTAACGAGCAGGTAGCAATAATGGTATAATGTCACTAAAAAAGGGCAAAGAAACAAAAAAATGATGATCCTCCTAGGCCTTGTGCAGAAATCTTCTCAGTTTGCTCGATCCGAGTGTCTGTGTGTTATTGCACACATTCAGCGAGAGCTGCTGTTTTCTGCCGTTGTCCTTTTAAGTGACTGATGCTTTTTGTGATATGTCAACGTTACTGTTAAACTGAAATGTCATTGCACAAGCCTGTTTCTCACTTTGCTAAATGTCAAAAAAAAGTGTAAAGTAAGATAGCAGGCTTGCTACAGAAACTAACAGCCCCAGTGTAAAAAAAAAAAAAAAAGTTAACTCATTGTTTAAATATTGCAAAGAAATTATCTTCATTTAAAAAAAAAAAAAGAAAAAAAAAGTTGACCTCACTAATGGATTAGTTGATTCTTTTTACCTTGTAGTAGTGGTTGATAATAAGGTGAAAGTTTCTGGAAAAAGCCCGCTGACCTACTGCTCCGTAGTCATAAAATGAAAATATGCAAAAAGAAATATGTTGGAACGATATATGCAGCATATCTGCAACACTGTATAAACAATGTTAAAAAGCAGATTCTTTTTCTGCAGTTTTTTTTCAGTGAATTCCCTCAGCACCCAGTCGCTCGTCCTGGTAACCAAGAGGTGGAGTCTTATGACTTTGTAAATTTCGTAGAGGAGGTTGCAGAAGACGAGGAGAGATGTGACTTGGAAAACGAGAAGAAAATGTGAGCTCCACATAGTGTGTACACAGCGTCTTCTCCTGAGGAAAGCAGGAGGAGTCTGAACACTGTTTTTTTAATACTTTATAGTTTCATACATTGACCTCACGCACTATCCTCTTGCTTACTTTCAATGAGGTTGTCCAATGCATGAAAAGGATCCATTACACATGACTGTTCAGAAGAACCGTGTGGTTCAAAGGAGCCAGCCTCATGACTATGGGCACTAATTTTGTATTTTGGTTGGCTACATTTAGGTAAAATAATTAGAGAAATGAAATAATCCTGGCAGAGTTGTGACTGTTATTTACTGGTAACGTGTAACTTTATTTTTCAGTTGTGTGTGTGTGTGTGTGTGTGTGTTTGATTAGGAGAAAGGTGCACTTTGACACTTTAAACTTGAATAAAAACTGCTTTTGAGCGATGATCATGACATGCTGCAATGCGGAATTGTTATTCTGTGAACGAGACTGTGAGTAACTGTGGCTGGCTCATAAGGTATGATAAGGTATGAGCAACCTAATAATATATTTTCTGTATGTCACAGTTTCTGCTTACAGCTCACTATTTTCAAAGTGAATGTCATACAGAATTCAGTAATTTGGTTGGAAAATTGCTTAATCTTTATTAAACAGCCTTGTTAAGAGAGTTGCTCTTAGTCTCCAGTAGTTTTACAATGTAACCCTACCTTACAATGTCTAATTTCCCACCTGACACTTTTAGCTTCAGGCACCGAGCCTCATTTATCAAGCTGGATATGATATTTATTCATAAATCATTCATACTAGCATTTACACAAAAAATTTGGCAATCATGAAAATCCCATAAATACAGAAGAAGTCACTCTTGCTCCTGAGTGTGTGTAAATTTACGCATAAGAAGACTAACTAATGTAAACCTCGACTCGATCCACTTCAAATCATATAATTTGCATGGATTACTGCACTTTTATATCTGGAATGTACTGTTGAGTTTCAATCACTTATTTAACAGAGTTTACAGCATTTAGCAGACGCCCTTATCCAGAGCGACTTACAGAAGAGCTTTATCGCTATCAAAAACACGTCCTCATGCGAGTTCACTAGGTCAGGGACTAAAAGTAGCATCGAGAACATTTCTTGAAACCAGTTGTTTTATATTATCGGAATTAATTAAAGAAAGTGTGAATAAAGAAAGTGTGAATAAAGAAAGTGTGCCAACACAAACTCATAAATTCAGAAAAATAAAACTATTCTTATAACAAAAGAAATGGTGCCGTATGAGCGAAGTACGGGTCGTTCTGTCTGCGCGGAGCAGTAAGCTGTAAACAACTGCCTGAGCTGATGGGGATTTAGCACTTTATTATTATTATTATTATTAATTAAACATTTTCAAACTAACTTCCACTTCTGCCTTTCAGCTTTTACCCGGATCGTTCTTTTCGTGCTCCCAGCTGTCTGTGCACTTGAACTTTTATGGACTTTTATGGGCGTCACTACATGCATATGAGCTGTGTCAGAAATTCGCTTTGCACTTTATAGGTGATCAGCAAACGCACACAAGTACAAAGAAAATCAATGTTTCTCAAACGTTTGTAAATCCAGTGGAAAATTTTAGTTTGGTTTGGCTTATGCAAACATTTACACACACAGTTACTAAAAGCTTGATAAATGAGGCCCAGTGACACAAAGCATTATAAAGGTGATATGCTGCACCTGGTCATTACTTTTTGTGAATTCTTTAGCTGTACCACTGTAGCATAATGTTACTGAAGTTCTGTTACAAAAATCATCCCACCACGTTTGTAATAATACCCTACGCAGCACTTTGTTCAAGACTTTTTGTGTTCTGATGATTCAGATTGCATAAAATAACAGCCACAGTAAAACTTACCGTTGGACAGAATACTATTAAAAGGATTGTACTGTCTGTTCTGATCTTCATCTCATGAGACTCTGAAAGAGATTTCTTGTAGAATGGGTCACGGCCCCTCCTGAACCTGAGAAGCTGCTGCACAGTTTCTTGCATTTTGGCAAAGGTTGTGTTCTTATGATGAAATCACAGCCACTAAAATCCTCACTGCTGAATTGTCTCCCATAGTATAAATGTTTATAACCAGTCCAGCCTTCCTAACTCCTGGTAAACATACTAAACATTACTATGTTCTTGCGTAGTTGTTTGTTAGCAAGAAAGCCTTAAAGCGTTTTGTTGTTTTGAACATAGATGCAGTTTGCCTTTGTTTTTTTTGTTGTTGTTTTACCTTCTGTTCTACCTTCTGTCTGCTACTTAGCAATGGGTGTACTGTTCACAGGTCATGTTGACATTGGGATGAGACAGAAATTAATATTTGAAATGACGAACTGTAAATACATCTGTTTTAGGGGAACAAAAAAAAAAAAAAAAGATTTTCTCATGCCTGGAGACACTCCTACCAGCAGATGTGTATAATCAGTTGTGAGTGCAAATAAGACATGGAGTAAATTGACGCAGAGTTAATTTCTTCCTTCACTCACAAATTTGTTTGATTTTTTGCAAAAAAAAAAAAAAAAAAAAAGTATATGTGTGCTAATAATCTTTAGTTTTCTCAATCATAATGACATTAATTATATCCACACATTTCACTATTATGAGTAAATGTTGGGACCCTCTTTTGATCCTGAGGTTTCAAACCTGAGAACAGTTTATTACTGATGAACTTGGTTGTATTTCTCCATTATGTATTGATTTTTTCTGCGGTAAATAATAAAAATGTGAGTGTTTATGTAAAGTCTTTATGCCTCTCTGTGCTTAAATAGTGAATGGTTATTTATTTATTTTAAATCTTAATTACTATTGTTCCTAAAATGTGGCATCATCTGGATTCAAACTCACAATCTTACTACTGTAAGTTTGACTACTAATAATATTAATATTAATTATAATAGTGTTATACTTAAGAGAAGTGTTCGTAGAGCTATCTGACACCTGTGTGACCTCTTCATGTGATAACTGACATAAAAGCACATGAACAATCACAGGTTTTTCCCCAACAGACGTCAGTTTTGATGCCAAGATGACGCAACACGTGAGTCAAATGATACTGTGGTTGTGAGGCCAACTGTAACTGGTTTCTGTGGGTGGGGGATCAAGGTGGTTTCCTTCAGAGCTAGAGTTTTCCTGTTTTTCTCATTTTCAATAGGAAAGTCATCGTGTCTTGACTGTGACCTTATGAATGGTCTGTGCTCCATCACTCCTATCCTCTGTCCATTACTGTCTTGTCGGGGAGTTGAGGGAGTGGATTCGGGATGCTAACTATATAGTGCTCTAATGCTTTCTTTCTTGGTAACGTTGTTATTGTTAAATACTGTTATTGTTTCTGGACAGTGTTGTTAAAGAGACTTCTCCTGGCGTGCTTGTACGCAGCCAGCCGTAACTCCTTACCTATATCAGCCAAACTCTATCAGTGCAGGAGTCCAAGTACAGCACCTTTGAGACAGAATGTCTAGCCATCAACTGGGCAGTCCTTAGTCTCCAATACTACTTCCTGGGGCGCCCATTCACACTCTGTTCAGACCACGCCCCCTGCCATGGCTCCACTGCAGGGATCACTCGTTTGTATCTAGCATTATAGCCATTTAAGAAGAAGCCCTGAGGTATATGTGACAGGTTGTTTGTAATATATACCTTACAGCGCAGTGAAATTCTTTTCTTCACATATTCCAGCTTGTAGAAGTTGGGAGTCAGAGTGCAGGGTCACCCATGATTCAGTGCCTCTGGACTAGAGAGGGTTAAGGGCCCTGCTCAAGGGCCCAACAGTGGCAGCTTGACGGTGTTGGGGCTTGAACCCCAACCTACTGAGCAGTAACCCCGAGCCTTAACTGTTGAGCCAACGCCCGAGTTTGCTGGGTGAGGGTGCTGTGGCAGGTGGGAGCATAGTGTAGCAGAAGTCTGCAGAGGGAGTGTGGGGGAATGAGTGAATTACCGTGGCATGCCTGTTGCCTATTCATGGATGTACAGTGAAAAGTCTACACACCCCTGTTCAAACTGCAGGTTTTTGTGAAACCTGTAAAAAATGAAACCAAGATAAATCATTTCAGATAATTTTTCCCCCTTTAATGTGCAATTAACAAAATTCATGTGAAAAAAAAAAGTTTTAGGGGGAAAAAAAGAAAAAAAAAAAAACGTCCAATAAGCTGTTTTCACAAGTGTGCACACCCCTTAACTAATACTTTGCTAAAGCACCTTTTTGCTTGTAATACAGCACTCAGCATTTTGGGGTAAGAGTCTACCAACAACATCTTGATTTGGAAATTTTATTCTACTCTTCCTTGCAAAAATGCTCCAGATCTATCAAATTCCACAGGTTTTCTATAGGATTTAGATCTGGGCTCTGACTTTGCTATTTCAAAATGTTGATCTTCTTCTTCTGAAGCCATTCCTCTGTTTACTTGTATTTGTGTTTTGGGTAAATATCTTTTAGAATTATGGCCCAAATTTGGTATTATCAGACCATAACACATTTTACCACAAGGCTTTAGAAAAATTTAGGGTGGCTTGGATAGTGTTTTTTGTGTGTGTGTGTGTGTGTGTGTGTGTGAGATGGGGTTTGGGTGGGAGTTGTGAGATAAAGTATCTCTTGGCAGCTTTTCTGAAAAGTTTTCAACAGGGACGTCCTGTTCTTGGTAATGTCACTGTGGTGGCCCATTTTCTCCACTTTCTGGTGATGGCCTTCACAGTGCTCCATGGTGGTGCTCTAAACATCTAATGTTTTGGAAATTCTGTTGTACCCCTGTCCTGACTGATACTCTCCAACATGCTTTGTAAACTCTTTGCTTTTCCAGCAGTCAGAGGAAACCAGGATGATGTCAAGAAAATGCAACAGATGTTGGAACAGCAGATGTTTAATTGGGGTTAATCAGAATCACTGCATTGATGACAGGTGTATGATAATTACTTTTGAACATGAGTTTAAATCTGATTGAATGTGATTAATTCTGAACACATCCACATGCCCCATTATAAAAGGGAGTGCACACTTATGCAACCAGATTATTATGTATTTTGCTTTTTCCTTTTTTCCCTGTCAGGTATTTCCCCCTCCGACACTCGGCACGCTTAAGGTGCCCATAGCGTGACAGAGTGCGCTTCCGGGTTGATATGATGATGTTTCCATTGCCATGTATGTTTTTGTTTTGAATTCTGTCTTGTCTCTGCCCCTGTCTTGTCATTGGTCATTCTTGTTCATTCACCCCCCGTGTGTGTTTGTTCTTGGCGAAGTATTGTTTCAGTGTTTGCCACCTGATCATTACCAAGCTGTTTGTCCAATGTTTCTTTTTCCAGTTTTTTTGACTTCTTGCCTGTTTCTTGTTTCTTGTGTTTGTTTTGCCTAGTGTGCTCAGTTTGCACGTCACCTGACCCACACCTGTTTTTTTGACTCTGCCTCTTCTTTATGTTATTGGATTTGTCTGCCTGCCTCTCAATAAAAGCTTTAACTGCAATTGCATCTGTCTCAACTCACCATACATGACACGGTGAAAAACAAATATAAATGTTTTAGGGTGTCATGTATGGTGAGTTGAGATCTGACATGATTTATCTTGATTTCACTTTTTTACAGCGCAAAAACCTGCAATTGTAGATTATTTATATCTACTTTATAACAAGCCTCATTTCTTTGTGTTATTCCCCCTTGACATGCTACAGCAATCTCCCCCTGAATCTGCTCATTTCTCGAGTTGTGTCAGTATTCCTTTTCACAACTGTGTTCACGTTGTCATGACAGAACCCCAAAAATAAATGTCATTTGACTCAAGTGTTGCATCAGATTGACATCAAATTTGACATTTTTTTTGTAAAAGGTACTTCATGAGGGCTTTGGTACACCTATTTAAGCCCTTGACAACCAACATAAACACTTATAAAGGGCAAAAAGTCAAAAAAATATATATATTTGAACATGTAAAAGATATATATTTTTTTGACTTTTTGCCCTTTATAAGTGTTTATGTTGGTTGTCAAGGGCTTAAATAGGTGTACCAAAGCCCTATGAACATCACCCTCAAAGTCATATCATTATATTGAACATAACCCAGTCTAAGAAACTTTCAATCATGAAGTACCTTTTACAAAAAAAAAAATAATAATTTTTTAAAAACTATTTAAAGATTAGAATTTGGTGCCACCTTCAAGATCCTGATGCAAGTGTATAAAAACCCATACAGAAAATACAGAGAGGCAAAGCTGAATGTAAAGT
Organism: Pangasianodon hypophthalmus; assembly: GCF_027358585.1. Taxonomy (NCBI): domain Eukaryota; kingdom Metazoa; phylum Chordata; class Actinopteri; order Siluriformes; family Pangasiidae; genus Pangasianodon; species Pangasianodon hypophthalmus. Next base: position 3,199,940 of record NC_069714.1, on the reverse strand, counting down.
GAACTAGAGTTAAATAAAACGTTCTGTGACGTGTTCAGGGAGGCATTAGGAGTCCCTGAGGGGAGCAAACTCTCTGTTTCACTAAATCCAAAATCCATTCATAGCCTAAAAGATCAATTCAACATTAAAGCCTACAGAGCCAGAGATATTTTTTAACAAACATGAAGAAATAGTGAGAGATTAGTGTAATAGCCTGTTTTTTTCTCCTGACCAAACACCCACTCTTGCAGGAAATAAAATTATCACCATTCAATCTAGAAAATATTGGCCTAAAAAGTAAGACGGAAGTGGAGGATATCAGACATCCTGTGGTAAGACATTATCAAAATGACTCAAAGCATGTTTTTGGACCTGACAGTAAGAAACTCAGCATTATCAAATAGATGTGTGTGTGTTTGTAGAGTGTTATGAGAAGTGGTGAGCATTCGTTGGAACAGAGAAATTCATGACCAAATAAGGTGAGCAAACATGACTAATAGGAATAATGTAATAGGCAACATGCAAAAATAGTCAGATGAAATAATTATTCATTCAGTCAGGTATATATTAATTAATTAACATTAATTAAAAAGTAAATATTACCATTTAATAAAATAACTGGTAATCATTTCATATACAGTATAAACAGGATATAATGAGTTATGTAGAATTTAAGTAAATGCTTTTTAAACCCAACTAACTTTAGGAAGTACAGAAGTGCAGCAAGTCAGACTAATTCTTCTGTTATTATTATTATTCTAAGTTCAGGTAAAAATGAGAGATCATTAGTAAGATGTCAGCATTAAAATGTAGCAAGGTTTCAGTAGGCAAGTTGAGTAACATTGTAAGATATGAAAATAAAATGTTTCAAGTGGGGTGGAAACTAATGTCATGCACTGCAATAATTTATCATAATGCTATTACTCTGTGGAGGAGCCATATACAGAGTTTAATGCACTAATCAACAATTGTCTCACTATATGTTTTATGACATGCAACTTTCTGTTGCTATGTAAGCTACAAGATGAATGTGTGCTTGTCTGACTGTTCACTATTTGTTCAGATTTCACCTTTTAAACTCTCAGCACCCATCAGCGAGTCCAGACTCACCGTCGGATTAGTTTCAATGCAGTTACTGAATAACGTGAATAACTGAATAATAGCATGTTAGAATGTTAAACTGGACTTTAACATTCGCAGGCATGTGGACTGTGAGACCCTACAGTCTCTCTTTTTAATTTCCAGGATTGGAGTCAGACCCTGATGCATTTGTAAGAGAAATTGGCTTAAAAAACCTGCAGAAATATATTTATTATGCACATTTCTGTCAACAGTGGCAGACTGAAAAACAAAGGTTTGATTTCTAGATTGTATTATTTACCCAAATGATTGGGGCGGTATATACCGGGATTGGTGTATAATGAATTCTGAGTGGAAAAACACATCTGCTCAATATTATTCCGATGATTACTATATAGTTGACAAGCATTGCTTATCATACAAGAAATTTCTGTTGCTGTGCACCATTGATAGATCTCTTCCTTATCTTAGCGATAGCTGGAAACTGAAAATGTGTAGAAAACACTTCATGTTCTGAAAAACGAGACCGGTAGCATTTGTTGGAGAGTTGTTATACGAGGTAATACACTATCAACACACTGTTGAAACACAATGTTTAAAGCTAACTGTGATAAAACCACCATTTTAATAGGCATCTGCTCAATATAACTGGCATTCAAGTACTCTACACACTCTAAAATTCCTAAGGGGTCCTTTGGTTTTTCCTTCTGGAGATACATGTAAGGGTTCTATGAAGAACCTTAAAAGTGTTTTCTGTTTGAGGGAATTCTATGTACAAACTGTTTCTAATATATTTTAGGGACTTTAATACTTAAATATGAAACCTCAGCAAGAATCCACCTTATTTAGTTTTAAGCTACTAAATACCCAGTTTGCTGTGATTACAGTGGCTTAATATGAAGTTACGGGAACACAGAAGGATGTCACTTTCCTTTGGGTTTCCAGTACTGGAAGCACCAAGAAAGAGTCTGTTAGGGCCTGAATATTGTAATTGTACTAAACTACTAAGTAAAGAGCAACACCATGGGCTGTGCTGTTAGGAGAAACTAATCCATGCTGAGTTGGTGTGAACCCCGAAGTGGATTATTTTCCTTTTAGAGCAAGCCCTGAAATTTTTTTATTCTTCTTAAATCATGGCCATTTGCCAATTTTTGATTTATTAATAAACAATACTTCTTAACCATTTGTAGCTAAATGTAATGTCATGGAGCCTCCACAAAACAAGTTCCTGTTCTCATTTGTGTTAGCAGCTATAAACGTTTACTCATTTACTCACAAACCACCATCTTTTCTGTCTCTTTTTTTAAAAAACTGTTTTTAACTGTTTTTTTTTTTATTAGCTTCCACTATACAAGTCCTTGTGAACTAGATGTTATCTAGAAACAATAATGTATTCGAATGTGCACATTAAAATAAACCTATCGTTTATGTTACAGGTGGAGCTATCAGACCTGTTATAAATAAATTTCATTTTATACACTGAAAGTAAGTGGTGCAGCAGGTAGTGTTGGTGCCTCACAGCTCTAGATTAGATCATATAAACTCAGGCTACTGTGTGTGTGAAGTTTCGCAAGTTCCTCCCGTGTCTCCTCGGGGTTCTTTGGTTTTTCTTTGTTGTACATGTGATGTCCTGTGATAGACTGGAGTCCCACTCAGTGTACATTCCTGTTCAAATTCAATAAAAAAGAATTGGGAAAACCTGCAAGTTAGTTTTCAGCACTGCAGCAACTGAGACTGTGTCTGGCCCAGCAGTGCTGCAATACTGTGCGTACTGTATTTACTGTATGTAACTCAGAGCTAATACAGGGCAATACTGTTGCCCTGGTGAGGAAATCAGGGAGGAAGTGACAAGATCTCACTGAGTGCATGTGTACATTTTTGCAGATGACACAGCTAAGGGTGATTATTTGCTTCCTGGCTAAACTTGTCATGGCCTCTGCATCGAGGAATTACTCAGGTAAGGTGGAAATGGACAGTATCTGGTGTGCCATCATAAAAAGGAAGCTGGATTCCAGCAAAATAAGATCCCTGACATGTTTTATCCATATATAGGCAAACAGAGTACTCAGAAACAAATATGTAATGATAATCCGAAACAGAGAATTAAAGACATTTAAAGAACAGCACAACAGAGAATCAAGAGAACATGGAAACCAGGGATTAAGACACCAGACACTAGAAAATATTTATGCTGTAGACAAACTACTACATACATACTACATAATCCGTACATATAGACTGGAGTAACTACAAAACCAGACGGGTAATGTTTATTCAGATCTTGGGTCAAAATTAGCTGAACAATAAACATTAAAAAACTTTATGAAAATATATTTTAAAAATGATTTTGTTGATGTCAGTCAGCAACATGTTGGGGTTAAATTATTAAATTAATAATATAGTTGATATAGTGGTAAACTGATAAATAAACCTGTGTTTTTTCAGCCCAGTGTGAAAGCACTCCGGATGTAACCACTATCCATGTGATACAGGGAGAGGCACTGCGTCATCTCTGCCCCAATTCAGACTGCAATAGCGTGATGAACGATTCGCTGATATTTTGGTTCAAAAATGGAAGTGATGGAATCCAGCCAATCACAATGGAGGAAAATGAGCGGGTCCATTACCATGGTGCTGCCTTATACTTCCTGCCTCTAAGTCTGAATGACACAGGCCTTTACATCACACAATGGTTATTATACACACTCTTACATATTACACACACATAACATATCGATTCATATGTCTAAGGCTATTTGAGGGTCTCATTAATTAATATTTATACATAGTTACATCGTGCTGTACTGGGAAATAACACAACAAAAAGCTGATTTCCAGGTGTAGGGTGTTATTTAAAATATGAGGTGAGATTTTTAAAGCAGGCCACATTACTTTTTTAAGCACACAAAGCAGGCACAAATCTGTAGAAAAATCTGTAGAAAATCCAGTTTATAGTTTGAAAACTGGTGCAGAATATACAACAAAACAGGAAAATACTGTATCAGTCTAATATTATTCAGTAGCTTATGATTAAAAAAAGAGATATTTAAGGGACAGTCTACCTAATTAATAAATATATTTGTTTTTTAGATGATTATATTTTTATATATTATAATATATATATATTTGTGGTGTGTTTTATGAATTTGGTGCTAGTTTGTTGGTTGACACTGTATTTTTCTTATTTCAGTGAGAGGTTAGCGGTTGTCTGCAACGCTGATGTCTCAGAGTGACATTGTTAGTGTAGTTACAGTGGTGTTTAATAGGAGAAAAATTTTTTAATGATCTCAAATGTTAAGGATAATGCTCAGAACGAGGAAAAAAAAAAGAACGAGAGCTTCTTATCTCACTAAATTTAGCACTGACATTCGTGTAATGTTAATGAGAAATCCAACATACAAGTAGTGGAGACAGCAAAGGACTCAAAGTCCCAGAATGCAATGCAGCTATATGATACACTAGTAAGTGATCTATGAGATGATGAGTGCGATGACATTGACGGCTGCATTAGCATGAAAGTTGAAGCTTTGGAAGCTAATCTGTACAGACTAAAGGTCTAAAGTGCTGCTACATCACTGTCTTTATATAGAGATAATTTCAAGCTAAATCCAACTGATGGCACTATCAGCAGGTTGTTGAATGGCATTGTGGGTAATTGAGGTAACCATTAACCAAAGTGAAAATAGACCAACAGGTTGATGACAGAAAATTAAATAAAAAGTCAAGTCAGAAGTTCATTAGAAAATAAATCTTGGAAGATCCCATTGAAGATCACATTTTAATTAGAAATATTAATATGTAGGTCTTATAGGTTGCCGATTTCTATCTGGCAACAGAAGCAATTTCAAGCTTGTCTATTAAAATGGGGGAAAAAAATTTTCTAGAAATATTACTAAAGAGATTTTAATTCCAAGGACCAGTCCACTGGTCTAGAGTTACATTCTTCACTCTAAAACCTACACACTTTTTACTAGTAGCTTCACTGTAGTACTGAACAATATGCTTTAGAATGAATACCAATAATCAGGTGTCCCATCTTTTCCTCAAAAATAGAATAATAACAGGAGGAATTGAAATGAAAACCTGCACACACCAGACTTTTATGAGGACTGGACACCCCTGCCAATAATAATGAAACTATGAAACTACCTATGAAACTGAAAACTGTGATATTGGCTCACCAGACTGTATACTTTTCATATTATGCTGCCACTAGTCTCAAAGGCGTTATATTTTATGTTCGTGGTATGTGTTTCACAGGTGGTATAATGTGTCTGAATGTGATGAGTTTGAAACTGAAATTGTGGTCTATGAGACATTTCACAAAGATCAACTGTACAAAAACTTCTCAGAGCAAATAAGCATTCTGAAGCTTGACTGTCCAGTGTGGCAAAACATCGGAGAAACCATCACCTGGTACAAGGTAGATTCAGAAAGAGACTCTTTTTATCTTTTTATCTTTTCATCACTTACCTCAAAAGATTTCTAAATTTTCTGTAGTTACTGATGTGTCTCATAGGGTCACTTGCATCTTAAGCCACAACAAGCCATAAACTATAGTAGCAATTGACTTGTTCTCTCCAAAAGCAATCTTTATGTTCTTAAAATGTTTTAACCTGCAGATAAACTCTTTTGGAAAAGAGCATCCTTACTATTCCTTCAGTTTGTGCATCTCATGGAGCCATTAAACATTCCATGTATAATCCTATAAACTGATGATTTCCCTTTGAGAACAAGTTGTAAGTAGAACCGCTTTAGAAAGTTAGAACAGATAGCTAGACACTATTTCTTACCATGTGAAATCATCTTTAAAGCATGTCACAGGCAACCTCAGTGTTCGGATGAGTTACAAATGATCTATGAGTGGGGAAATATGGCTCTGAAATATCAGTTGTATTTTGAAGGATTTCCGTCTGATCCCTAACAAGTCTGAAGACATACTTCAAGTTTACCTCCTTGCAAAAGATGCTCAAGGAATCTACACCTGTGTGTGCACGTGGGAGCATCACGGTCAACTTTACAACTCCAGTGGATCCTACCAGCTTCAAAGAAAAGGTAGACTGCAATGAGACTGTGGTCACAACTGTGCTTGTTAAATTTCACAATATATAAACTTACTAGAGTTGGGCTTTTTAATGTTTCATTTAAAAGAGTTTGAACCTGTTTACAGAACATGAAGTGCCTTTTCCTCCAACCTTTCAATGTCCCATCAACAACTCTGTGAATTTTGTGGACCTGGGTAAGACTTAACATCAATTCCTTCTCCTCTAAACCCAATATAGACTGATTAGATAAGCTTTACAAACTCAAACTCTTGCAGGGATGGAGGTGAAGCTGAACTGCCTGGTGTTCTTTGGTCTCAATATAAGGGATGGTGGGAGAATTGTTTACTGGATGAGAAACAACAGCAGAGTGAAATCGTACAATAGGTAAAACAACATGGGATCAATGATTGGAGATATATATATATATATATATATACTTAACTCTTTGTTAATTTTTTTTAATTGTACTTAACTCTTAAATACATTTTTTTCATATTTTTATTTAATACCAATAATGTAAAATTACTTAATTATTATAAAATTTTCTCAATGGTATTCTTAGTCCCTGAAGGGGGAGAGAAGTGGAAATCTACTAGCACAAAGGGCCTAAAACCTGACCTTGGCATTATTTGCACCAAGGCATCCTTCTTTTTCTCTCTTCCAAAAAACAGACATTCCACCACATTGAAATTGGAGACAATGCTTTTCTTTTCCACTCTCTGTAGCCCTACATCATTCAATAAACAAACATCTGCCGGAGGAAAATCTGAGTACTGACCGTTCACTCATGCACCAGTTTCAGTCCCAGTGAGGGTCTGTTTTTAATAGAGACACCAAAGTACGTCACTATAGTAGTATGTCACTCTGGATAAGGGCTTCAGCTAAATGCTGTACACGTAATAAAAATAAGCGATTTAAACTAATACTCAACAGTATATTCCATGTATAAACATATCCATGCAATGTTATATAATTTGAAGCTGAGATTTACATTAGTTAGTCTTCTTATGCATGAATTCACACACTCAGGAGCAAGAGTAGGATATGAAAGTTTTTCTGAATTTACAGGATTTTCATTAATACCAAATTTGCCTGAAAACAGTACTTTTTGCACATTTAGTCATATGCATCACTAATGCTATGTAGTTTGCTAATGAATTAATCAGAAGTAAAAGATTATGTAAATAATCAATAACTGCTTAGTCAATTCATGTTAGCTTCTGGAATCGATGCTAGTGTTGTTCCTCTTTTGGCTGCTCCTGTTAGAGGTCGCCACAGTGGCTCATTGGTCCGTGTATTTGATTTGGCACAGTTTTTACACCGGATGCTCTTCCTGACGCAACCCTCCCTAATGTTATCCAGGGTTGTTGCGTACAACCCCAGTGGCTCGGGTTGGTTCCCTGGCTGCAGCGGTGAGAGTGCCGCGATCTAACCACTAGTCCTCCATGGACCCGGAATTGATGCTAGTGTAATTTGGCAATAGCAAAGGAAACAGGCTAATTAGTGAAATTAGTGAAATATCATGGTTTTTCAAATTAGTTGGAGGTCATGCCTTCTAGAGAAGCTAGGAAGATGCCTCATTTTATATGAGTCTTAATAATTGAGGTAGGGTCAGGGATACACATCTTGAAGTTCCACAGTGCAGTGACTTATCCATCTTCGGATGCACACAAACAGCTATAACATTCTGTAACATTGTGTAGCATGAGAAGGTCAAAACAGATTGGCACAATACTTGATTCAGTAAGTTGTTGTTGTTGTTTTTTACATTGACAATAAACCTGATTGAATGCTAAATAGAACCCATTTGATCAATTTATAACATAATCAATTTCAGTAACACTTATTACTTTAACGAAGTACAATTACTCAGGTGTTTTTCACCTGGCAGAACTGGGCAGTAGTTTCACTATACATAGTGAAGTTATTAGTTTATTTACTTTTCCCATATTAAGGAGGAGCATTGCTACTTAAAAAAAGAAGTAGCTTTCTGTTTTATTGACCAGATAGAAAAGTAATATTGACTCCACATTTTATAATTTTTGTTAAAGTACACCTATATCCAAAGGAACAACTAGACAAGTGCAGTATGTAATGGTGTGGTGGAAGTTATAGAATGCTGGAAGGTCCTGGGATGAGCTATTGAAGCAGTGTACTGATGAAAAAGCACAATGGTGTTGTTCCACACCATCTACATGATCTGATTTCCACTACAAAATAGGCACACACACTCAGAACAAACACAAGGGATGTACATGATGTCAATCTAATATCCATATGTCGGTGTTATATATCTACTGTAGATATCAAGCATGAACCACTATATATCTAAACTAAACCATTACATCTGCACTAAAATATCCAGCACAGCTCACACACTATAACACACTGTTTCCTATAACAGGTATAATGTTTTATTTCTCTTAATGTGCATGTGGAAACCTGAGATAGTAAAAAGCAGAGCATTAGCAGAAAAAGCTGAAAGTCAGCTTATCCACATTTTGGATGGTTGGAAGGTAACAGATCTCCTCTCTGCTTCAGGAAATAGCCACTTAAATAAAGCAAAATGTTTTTGGTATTCTGGTATGATTTTAGTACTTGAAAGCCATGTAGATTTCATAGACCAAAGCAAATGCAAACAACTGTTGCAGGACAGTAGTATATTTGCCCATGCAAAATCTTTATACATTTAGATGAAAGAAAATGTATTTGTATTGAGAATGTATTTCACATTGTTTTTTTTTTTCAGGGTGGAAAATGGGAGAATACAGTCAAATTTGACGATTAGTCAGGTTTCGGAGAAAGACCTCCAATATGAATATTGTTGCATAGCCATAAGCCCATATAAATGGGACTTTGTATGCATCACTCTCAAGACCAGAAGTAAGTTCACACTAGAATTAAAGGATATGGCACCCCAAAATTGTAATGTGCAGTAGGATGAGGCAGGGCTTGCAGGATACTCCATGTTTATACATGATAAAACAGGTGAGGGTCAAAACCAGGAAGAACCAGAACAATGAGACAACAGAGTAACAGGGAAAAGTGAGCTTAACAACATGAAAGCACTACAAGACTTGAAAGCACTGAAAGACATGAAAGCACTGAAACAATGAAACAATGAACCCTCAGGGTTTAAATAAGTAAACTCATTACAAACTAAACACAGAGCACCTGGACAGATTCGCGACCTACACCAATGCAGAGGCAAGACTCAAAATCAAACCAAAACTCACATGACAATGTAAAGAAGGAAGTACATGGATGTTGAAAACAAAACATGAAAGGAACCTAAAATAGACATGAAACCAGGGATAGTCATGCTCAAAACCACACTGCATGCTGAGAGGAGAAATACATGACTAAAACATTTTTTGATATGTACTTATACATAGTGCTGTTTTCTGTTAATACAAGCAGTTGTCTTTATAATGGTAATAAATACAATGGTAATAATGGTAATATAATGGTAATAAATTTAGAAGTAAAATATTAATAAATGTTAACAAATTTTTAACAGTCAAATTATGGCTCATGCTCAATTTGGCTGAATCTGACACTCCCCCCAGTTTGTGACAGAGAGTGTATCAGATGGCAGAGACTTTTTGGTTGTTGATGCCCCCAAATACAGAAGAATGTGCACATCACATTATTTAGCTGCTGACTATGAACTATGAAGATAACACTGCTACTCCATCACTTTTCTTCCCCGAATTTTATCTCCTCTTCTATATACCTGCAGTTTATATTAGTGTTCATATATACTGTCTGATTTTGTTAGCTAGATTTAGTGTTAAAGTTCATATTATTATAGACAATGTCAGTCATCTTACATATTTTTTTCTCCACTCAAAGTTACATTGTACTGTAATTCCCATTAATTGTAGCACAGTTCATGTCATAAGTACAGCACTGTGGTTAACTTATGTGGGGTTGGTCCTCTCTGTGACCCTGCCATCTCTCCCCATTTAACAGAAAGCAAGAGGACACACTAACTAGGGTTAGGGTTAGGTGACTAGTTAGGGGGCTATAGGTTTTGTTCCAAAGAATCAAGAACACTCCTTACTCCATGTGTTTAATCACTTGATCTTCGTCTTCACTCAGCTACATGTTGCTCCTTTTTTGCCTGAAAACCTTCAGTCATGCCTTCTTTTTTTGGATAAGATTGAAGACCCCTGTTTTAAACCTTTATTGCTCCTTGCTGTTACTAGAGCATATTGCTTTACGTTTCAGAATCCCTGCGCCCAGTGGTTACGACGTTTTCATGCACGGTCCTGTTCCTTCTGCTGGCTGCTGGGATGGTGAAGTGGGTCACTGTGGATCTGGCCTTGTTTTTCAGAAGCTTCAGAATAATGCAGAGTAAAAGAGATGGTAAAGAACTCAAAATGAATGTATTATTGATTTATTAAGGAATTTTTATAGTTTACTGAAATGATATTTTCATGAGGCACACTTCGGGCCTTTGTGGTTTCTGTTGGTTTCAGCTCCTTGCACAACTGAACTGAATTTAAGAATCTGTGTGAAGGGCTGAATTAGATCAACCACAATGTGTGCGCAATGTGTGAGATCATTAGAAAACTGTACTAAATATCAAATAGGTTAAGTTGCAGTATGAGAAGTAAAAAAAAGGCATCTCTGTGCAGAATTATTTGTCCTACTGTTGGACAGACATGGTGACGTAAGTGTTAATGTGTGACATTTAGGCCCTGAAGGATAATATACAGACAAGCAACAGGTTTGTGTACAATTACCAGCCCTTGTGTTTTATAGAAGGGTTTAAATGTTCTGTGTTTCTTTAGATGGCAAAGTATATGATGCATATGTGATCTACCAGAAGGATAACACAGATGAGAAAACAGGAAGGAAAGTTGCTCACTTTGTCAACCAAGTTTTGCCAGCTGTACTGGAGGATGCCTGCGGCTTTAAACTCTACATTCATGAGAGAGACAACCTACCTGGTGAAGGTGCAGTACAATAATATTATCCATACCTTCAATTATATAAATAGTCATTCATATCATTGTGCATTGAGACTTCATATATTGTATATACCAAGAGATATAGTTATAATTAGTGAGGATGTGCCTTTATACAAGTTAATTTGTAGAGTAAATTTATTGAATTTGCTACTCTATGTTATCTATAATAATGAATAATGGTTGACAAGGAACCTATTAGGGTTGAGCATTATACCATTAGGTCTCATCAAGGGCATAATACGAATGATTGGGGCAAAGTATAATGCACACTTAAAGGCAGATTGGCAGCTGCACAGGAGATATACAAGGTTTTTTATTTTGCGTTTCAATGTCTTCATTCCTTTGAATACCAAACATGGTAAACAGAAAATTTCCATAACCCTTTTTTAAAACAAAACCCCCACTAAACTTACAGTTCTCTTGTCAGTCCTTTTGTGTAATTTGTACATGATTGAACAATGTGCGCTTAGTCTATCTTCTTTTAGTTTCCCCTAAAAGTAGGATAATAGAGTAAAGTCCTTTTCATGCCTTTCATGACTCACACTCATCACATGCACCTTGATGGGTTACGAATCATTGTAAAAAAATAAAAAAAATAAAATAATAATAATAATAATAATAATAATAACTGCACTCCAGCCAGCCAATAGAGGGGCTCAGAGACATTTTGGTTTCACTTTTGAGACCTTGTCATGATGTCCACCCATATATACAGTTATTGGTTATGACTGACTGAGCTACTATTTGACATTATCCATTTTAATCTAAGTAATGTAAGTCAACCATGGCCTTTTATTTGTGAAATTTATTTATCATATGGAAAAATATTGGAGGGAGATATCAAGGTCACCTGAACTTGAAAATGACAGAATGCTATTCCTAAAAATACACTGCTCAAAAAAATTAAAGGAACACTTTGAAAACACATCAGATCTCAATGGGGAAAAATATCATGCTGGAGATCTGTACTGATATGGACTGGGTAACGTGTTAGGAACGAAAGGATGCCACATCGTTTGATGGAAATGAAAATTATCAACCTACAGAGAGCTGAATTCAAAGACACCCCGAAAATCAAAGTGAAAAAATGATGCAGCAGGCTAGGCCATTTTGCTGAAATTTCATTGCAGCAACTCAAAATGGTACTCAGTAGTTTGTGTGGCCCCCACGTGCTTGTATGCACACCTGACGACGTCGGGGCATGCTCCTAATGAGACGACGGATGGTGTCCTGGGGTATTTCCTCCCAGATCTGGACCAGGGCATCACTGAGCTCCTGGACAGTCTGAGGTGCAACCTGGCAGCGTCGAATGGACCGAAACATAATGTCCCAGAGGTGTTCTATTGGATTTAGGTCAGGCGAGCGTGGGGGCCATTCGATGGTATCAATTCCTTCATCCTCCAGGAACTGCCTGCATACTCTCGCCACATGAGGCCGGGCATTGTCGTGCACCAGGAGGAACCCAGGACCCACTGCACCACCGTAGGGTCTGACAATGGGTCCAAGGATTTCATCCCGATACCTAATGGCCGTCAGGGTGCCATTGTCTAGCCTGTAGAGGTCTGTGCGTCCCTCCATGGATATGCCTTCACTGACCATCACTGACCCACCACCAAACCGCTCATGCTGAACGATGTTACAGGCAGCATAACGTTCTCCATGAAGTCTGTTTCTGATTGTTTGGTCAGAGACATTCACACCAGTGGCCTGCTGGAGGTCATTTTGTAGGGCTCTGGCAGTGCTCATCCTGTTCCTCCTTGCACAAAGGAGCAGATACTGGTCCTGCTGATGGGTTAAGGACCTTCTACAGCCCTGTCCATCTCTCCTAGAGTAACTGCCTGTCTCCTGGAATCTCCTCCATGCTCTTGAGACTGTGCTGGGAGACACAGCAAACCTTCTGGCAATGGCACGTATTGATGTGCCATCCTGGAGGAGTTGGACTGCCTGTGCAACCTCTGTAGGGTCCAGGTATCGCCTCATGCTACCAGTAGTGACACTGACCCTAGCCAAATGCAAAACTAGTGAAAAATAGTCAGAAAAGATGAGTAGGGGAAAAAATGTCAGTGGCCTCCACCTGTAAAACCATTCCTGTTTTGGGGGTCGTCTCATTGTTGCCCATCTAGTTCACCTGTTGTTAATTTTATTAACACCAAAGCAGCTGAAACTGATTAACACCCCCCTCTGCTACTTAACTGACCAGATCAATATCCCAGGAGTTTAACTGACTTGATGCTATACTCTGATTAAAAAGTGTTCCTTTAATTTTTTTGAGCAGTGTAATTTGTGGAGATGTAACTTAAAATGTAAGTTTGGCTAAGTCTCATTTCACTAATGTGCAATGGGTGGGGTTGAAATTTTATGAAGTCCACACTTATATACAGTCATTGGACCAGATGCACACCTTCTGGCAAACTTTCTAATAAAAAAAAAAAAAATCTGTATTTGTATCCTTTTAGAATCTGTTCATTCTGAATGATATATTTGTACTTGAGCATGATGAGAAGGCAGCGTAGGACCCACAGTCGAGATCACCACCTGGTGGCTGGAACACTCATGTTGGCTTTACAATTGTACTGGCATAAAATAAACAGAAATAGTCAAGGACATCAACTGTTAAGTACTGAGCTCAGTGAAAAGGGAAGAAATAGATTCAAAATCATCAGCTACCATTTTTCTGCCACCACCAGATTACACTGAGCTTGTTGAGACGAGAATGCAGCTGAGCCGCAGGCTCATAGCTGTGCTGCCTCCAAAAGTCAGTCAACATCAAGGGCTCACACCCTCACTCTGTTATGACTGGCATGTGGGGCTGCACCGGGTGCTGGTCGATCAGGAGCTGAGAGTGATTCTGATTCAACTGGGAGATATGAAGGAGTATTCCCATCTGCCCCTGGGGCTGCAGCATCTCCTCCAGCAGACTCCACCCCTAAGGTGGGATGAGGCGAGTGGCCAAGCGACTTGCCCCAACTCCAGGTTCTGGAAGCAGGTGCGCTACATGATGCCTGTTCCTCCAATCTCCAGCTCTCGTGGTGTTGACTTGTAACTGTTAAGCATACTATAGATGCTTCTATCTGAAATCCTTAGAATTCACATAATACAGGAACATTATCATTTTTAGACCATGTTTGAATTGTTGAAACAATGTTTGTCTGCCATTTAATAATTTTTTGACATGAAGCCTGGATATGAATTACAGATTTTTTCTCTTTCTTTCTCATCATAGTGGTCACTTAGGTATCAAAGTGGTCTTCTGACTAAAATATTTAAACATTTCCTGTAAAATTGTGGCAGAATGCTTTTACTTCTAGCAGGAATCTCTAACCTGAGAAAAGGTTACAGTAGACTATAGAAACTGTACACTTAAATCTTGCTTTTTTGTAAACATATACAAAATAGATATATAGATAGATAATATATAGATAAATAGATATAGATTTATATTTTTATAAAAATATAAAAAATTGTAATATGGAATTTATCATTTCTTCTAAAGTTAAAAGAATTTAATTAAATAAATGATAAAAAAAACAACAACAACAATATTCTTGTAGCCAATCCTTGGCAGTGCTCTCTGGATGGGCAGGATGGCATGCTGTCAGTCACAGTGACACTAGCCAGTCGTGAGCATCTGTGAGATTACGTACAGTATGTGGAAGAGGATGAATAGCACTTTCGTCTGAGCCTTCATCCTCCCAGGTAGGTAGCTGTCATCGGATAGGTGACAGCTGGCTGATGGGTGGGAATTGGTTGGCAACCAAACTGGGGAGAAATATGGGGAAAAATCCCCCAAAATAGTCTTTCTAACAAAAATCAATACAGCAGCTTTAAACCATAACAGCTGTTCTGGTCTTTTGCACTGGTGGCATTCGGTAACGCATCTGTTTCCAGAATCTTCCATTAGGCTCACTGGTGTAGTGCTGCTTCCACTTGAGTATCCCCTGAGTGTGCCTAACATAGCGCAATGATTCTGGGAGCAGAGCATCATCCACTTCCCCTCCCACCTGGACCAGGATGACCTGTAAACTCTCTTTTACCAGGGCATCGTACAGACCCACCAAGCATTCGTAAGGGCCCCAGTTCAACCGAGATGATTCAGAGAGATCTGGATCAGTCGCTGTTATGTTGTTGTTTAAACTCAAGTGCTCAGGTGGCATTTTATTTAAAAGTCTCCCTTTCATTTCACTATCTGAAGACTTTGTGAAAGGCTGGGATGGAAGCACAATGATTAGCCGCCGACTCTTCCCAACTGTTTCAGAAATGACGTCATGGACCGCTGGGGGGAAAAAAAGGGATTTTCTTAATACATTTATTAGTTATGTTTTTGAGGATTGACCAACTTTCTTTCCGATCATTAAACAGTTTATATCTTTGAGAATACAGAGTATTCTTCTTGAGAATATATCTTTGAGAATACAGAGATCACTGTGTAGCAAACTTTTTTTTTTTTTTTTTGCTGTGCTGCGTTACTAATTCTATTATCTGTGACCTTTATAATGTTAAATGTAGGATAGTAATTTTGGGGGAATTATATGGGAACTTTATTTCATTCCTAACAGAGCATGTGTCTGTGATGAGAAGCATGATAATAAAGCTGAAAATGACAGTTGTGAGAACACACTTACCTCTTTCCGCCTGTAAACAAGTGTAGTAGTATGTCTACATGTGTTCTCTTTTTGTCATCATGGTTACTCACATTACTATGACATATTTAATGTGTTTTACTATGATAAATGACCAAGTCTGTGTTATTATCTTATTTACCCACTGCCTTGTAACTAGTGTGTGTAAGTACTCCTAAGAACAAGCACTGGTTCACTCCGAACCGCATATGTCTCTTAATTGATGGAGACAGACATGCAGCACTAGTATCACAGTCAGCGGCTTTAATAGACAGATACATGAACTGTCTAAATCACTTTCAAAGTGTTTGTCAAATTAATGATGGCAAGTAAAGGCAAATGTAAAGTGCAATATAAAAGAAAAATTGTAGGTGTACCTGCGCCTGGTAGTGCATCCCGGCCACTAATGAACAATTTATAGCCAAGCCGATCCTCCAGAACCTCCGGCAGGACATGCAGGGCAAAGGTCGTTGACACACTGTGATCATCACCATGGAGGTAACTGACATAGGCATCATACAATTTCCCATCTGTCAGGTTAAAAAGGGCAGTGAGCAATTTTAAAATGCTGTTCATAAACATTGGAATTTTATATAACAGTGCTATGTTGGGGTATTTGCAGATATCAGCAAATTTTTTCTGGGTTCTGATTTTTCCTACATGACTGTAGATTGTGACCGCTGCCTTTTTTTGCAACAGTAAACACAAACAGCAAAGAACATGACCAAGAACTGAGCTTCTTTAAAAATAGGCTAGATAAGAACTACATAAGAACTACAGACCTTTTGCTAAATAACCTACAGATTTTCTAAATTAGTTTACATTTTTGATAAATAGCCAGCAAGCATTACAGCAGGCACACATACACTGCACACATACACTATTTGAACAAAAGTATGTGGACACCTGACCATCACACGCATATGTGGTTCTTCCCCAAACTGTTGCCACAAAGTTGGAAGGACACAGTTGTCTATAATGTCTCTGTATGCTGTAGCATTACAGTTTCCCTTCACCGTAACTAAGAGGCTGAAACCTGTTCCAGCATGACAATGCCCCTGTGCACAAAGCGAGCTCCATGAAGACATGGTGTGTGAAGGTTGGAGTGGAAGAACTCGAGTGTCCTGCACAGAGCCCTGACCTCAACCCCACTGAACACCTTTGGGATGAACTGGAACACCGACTGAACCCCAGACCTCCTCACTAACATCAGTGTCTGATCTCACTAATGCTCTTGTAGCTGAATGAACACAAATCCCCACAGCCACGCTCCAACATCTAGTGAAAAGCCTTCCCAGAAGAGTGGAGCTTATTATAACAAGAAAGGGGAGACCAGCTCCATATTAATGCCCATGGTTATGGAATCGGATGGTCAAAAGAACATATGAGTGTGATGGTCAAAGGTCCACATATTTTGGACCATATAGTGTATATTTCTTTCTCAGCTCTAGCCATCCAGGTGAGACATGCATGTGCAAAAGTCTTCATGTAATTCTACTCACCATTTTGTTGTTTCAAACAAGGGCTGAGATTCCTGTAAGCGAGCACAATGTCCACTTTAAACTGATAAAACAGCAGGAACCCCAGTGCTACTACTGCATAAGCAGTGAATACTGCCAAAGTACAATAGAGCTCTCTCTGACTGGCTGTTATGAAGAAAAGATCACAATAAATAGATGATGAGGGAAATGAAAAGACTGATGAACATGAAAATCAGAATGGAAATTTAAAGTGTACTTCTATAAGTTTTGGGACACCTGTTTTTTTCTAAGGAAAAAAGTGAAATATTATACATTGTGCAGTTTTAACCATAGTACGAATTTCTTCTGCATTTCTCTGAATTGAATGAACTGGAGTGTGAAGGTCTTATGTCATCTACATCAGCAAATTGCCTAGTATGTTACAGTTACTCGACTTGTGGTTTAATCTTGAAGATGGTTCACCTAAATCCCTTCAACAGAGTGGTGAGAAATGCATTTCAGATAGAATCCATGCAGATGAAATAATACACCGATCAGCCATAACTTTAAAACCATTGACAAGTGAAGTGAATAATATTGATTATCTCGTTACAATGGCACCTGTGAAGGGGTGGGATATATTAGGCAGCGAGTGAACAGTCAGTTCTAGAAGTTGATGTGTTGGAAGCAGGAAAAATGGGCAAGTGTAAGGATCTGAGCAACTTTGTCAAGGGCCAAATTGTGATGGCTAGACGACTGGGTCAGAGCATCTGCAAAACGTCAGGTCTCGTGGGGTGTTCCCAGTATGCAGTGGTTAGTTCCTACCAAAAGTGGATGAAGGAAGGACAACCGGTGAACCAGCGACAGGGTCATGGGCAATCTTCACAATATTAGGCAGGTGGTTTTAATGTTATGGCTTAGGGTGTGATGGCTGTAGACTACACACACAAATAAAAGATCTGCATTATTATTATGAAAGATGTTGGAGTCCTGTTGTAATGTGCATAAAGAAAACCTAGTGTGTTTTTATCAGAAAAACATAGGCAAAGGTACAAGCTGGTGTCAGAGAACAAGCAGACAACATCAGCCTAGAGTTCGGAACATCAAAGAAAACTAGCGAGAGTCAAAACCAAGAAGTGGTAAGAAAAAAAAGTGGTAACATGGGAACCTGAGGCTTGGACATAACAAGACAAATGCATGATAAGACATTGCAAGGAGGAACATTAAAAACAGGACAGGGACAGACAAACTAATGAAAGGCTTATCACAGATCAGATGACCACATTACTGTAATACACTATGACAGGACTGGGGCAGAGAGAGAACTAGAACAGAAACTAAACTACATGGCACAACTTGAAATTCCTACTCATCAACTTGGGGAAGTCTTCTTCCCCATTTCCTTCCCCATTTCAGCACGGCTGTGCAAAGAATAAAATAAACACAGTACACTTCTTACCTTTAAATGAGTTATACTGTATATACAAGTATATCCTTTAGATCAGTCAACACAGACATATTTACTGGTTAAATCTATAACACTGACTATACAGCTCACTGTTTGAGGAGGAAAATATACATCACTCATCACAGTTAGAGGGCTAGTTTGTTGCTAACAAAAAACGAACATGGAGGTGTCCATGTTTTTTCTACTTCGTCTGTTGAATGTACTGAGGTCGAAAATGACGTAAATTCCAACAGTGGATGACTCGCATCCCAGCAAATGAGAGTGAGTAACAATGGACCAGCTGGCAAAAGAATGAGCTGTTTTCATTTCTACCAAAATACAGGGTATTCCCAGCTAATTCAGCACAGCTGGCAACCTCGCCCACAACTGTCGCCATGCAGACCAGGGAATTTCAAAGCGCTAACTAACGCTAAATAATTATAGCTAACCTAGCTAACATGATTTCCGTGCTTAAATGCTTCTTTAAATTAGATGTCGAGTCCTTCAATAAAGACAGCATCTTCACAGCTGGAAGGCATAGTTTGCACTGTACCGTGTTGTTGTTTCCATTTTCTCCTTTATAGACAAACTAATTTTGTAATTTCCATGACTGTAATGCATTTTTTCCAGCGGGCATCATCGTAATAAACAGCCGTTTCAAAGTGCCTCTAGAGTAGAATGATTAGAGACAGATGTTATTTGCGTATGCACCAGGAGGTGGCTCACGTGAGTCACGACCGGCAAGAGAGCACCAGAACTATAATCAAGCAGTTGTCTATAATTGCGTTATGTCAAAAGATTAATTACTTTTGTTTTAAATGAAAAAACCACATTCCCATTTTTTACAAACCGTACCTGTAATGTGATTCTTTGTTTTTGACATAACTGTAAAGGATTACAGTTATCATTTTTTTGTATCTTGATTACATAACGCTGTTACATCAGGCCTGACTGTCACTAAGAGAATGTTCAATGTGAATCTAATAAACTCACTGGGCTTTAGAGTGACTTTCAACTGTCTTTACGGCGGGACACAGCAACATTCTACTGGGGCACTTGGACCTGACAGCAATGAAGACCATATCAAGTGGACAGTCTTTCTGGAAACCAAATAGGCATGTGTGTATGTGTGATGTGAAGTTATACAATGTGTGCAGTAACTCACATGGAATAAGTATCACTGTGCCGTTGTCATAACCTACAGAGCTGCGGACGACACACCGAAAAGGGATGTTGAAGAATTCTTGCTGAACTTCAAAAATGGTAAGATTACTGTGGCGAAACTCCACGTTGTTTTCTGTTGTACAGCTAAAAGCAAACAAACCAAAAAAATCTCAGTATAACAAGCAACATGACTTGAAGTATGTAAACATTTCATTTATGATATACAACACACACACTTTCAAACTTACCCATTATGAGTAACCATATACTGTTGGTAATGCTCAACAAATGTGCTGTCCACCAGCCAATAAGGACTGATACTTTCCACATGATCCATTGTACAGGATCCAGGCCCAACAAACACTTCGCAGTGTAACACCTGCTTTGAACCTGCATTAACAAACACACAAACACTCAAACTGACTGGCCACTGCAATAGCAGTGCGAAAATGTGTGAAGAATATGAAACAGTATAATTATAATAACAGTAGAATTTGCCTATGCACTATAAAACAGAGCCACAGTCATTAGTGCTTTTCATTTAAGTATTTCCCAGCAATCTTACTTTTCACAGCTGGCAAAGAAGCCGTGAAGTTGGTAAATAATTTGCTTGTTTGCATTAGCATGCAATTTTGTCAGCACTACTCTTACTACTAAGTGATGGCACCTCTGCTGTAAAAGTTAATGGCTTGTACACCTATAGAATATTAATAACCTAATAAACTGATTGCTGAATGTATAACAGACAAAAACTTTCATAACCCTCTTTTAAAAAATTACACTTACTACCCTGACTATACAAGTGGTAAATTTCTTCATCATCGATACTCACCCAGTTTTACTTCAAGAGTTTCCTGTCGTGGTTTTATGACTCTGGGCTTCTGTGGAACAGGACCTGTACATACAGCAGTGACGGGTATGAGGTGTAAAAGAGGTCACAGAATGCAACTGAATTTCAATAAGTGTGAAGTGTTTTCCTTTCAAGTGCAAGCTGGTTTTCTGCTAGATACAGGAAAAGTGTTTTTACATCACTAGGTTTTAGTTAAAGGCTGGCATTAGACCGTAAGTGCATAACTGACACATTTGTTTCATTTATCTAATACTGTTGTTTAATTACCTTACATGTTACACCACACTGAGCCACTGGGTGTGTGCATATGTGTGTGTGTGTGTGTGTGTGTATTTACTAGGATCAGTGATCCTGACTTTCATGCTCTGAGCCATAGTGTATGAAGTTCCATTATGAGTGAAGTTCAGGAAGCAGGTGTACACTCCCTCATCACCATTTGAAACACTGGTGAATCGAAGCGTGTCGGATTCTTTATGCCGGCTAAGCGGACTGCAATCCTAGTAAGTGAAAAATTACAACAAATATCAAATACAACCTATAAGACCATGTGAGGAATGACATACACTTAGAGCTCAGTGTATGAGGTACACCAGCCTTTTACCTACATTTATTAGCCCTTTTATTCTATCATACAGGTTTATAATTACTGATCGTAGCCCATCTGTGTCTGAATAATTTATCAGTCCATAAGTCTACCGCTGACCAGGTATCATTTGGGTAGTGGATACAGGGGTCCAACTGACCAAACTGGGCAAATTTATTAGGTATACCAGATAAAAGGAAATAGCAGTAATAGCAGTGATTAAATATATGTAGCTACATTTGCTTTTTGGCATCTCAACATTTTTTTCTCACTGGATACTTCAGATATAATATTAGCCAAAATATCACTACTATACTAGAAGTTTTAAACATAGTTAATTATTGACCACATTTCCTCCATCTCTTATTTACACTCTCATCTGTATAAACCTTTGTGAAGGAACGGAAGGAAAGAGCTTTTGTATGTTTATGTTGCTAATAATTAAGATGAATTGGGTAAGATGTGTTAGGTAGTGCAAACTATATTTATTCAACTTTTTTTTTTTTTTTTTTTACTGCTGCCATCAATTCTAATCAGAAAGCCTAGGTTATTGGGACATTCTTCACTCAGTAGAGAGCAAAACAAAGTAAATGAACATTGGTTAATGCAAGCTCCTTGATGCAGATTTGTCAGTTAGTCTTTATAAGTTTATTAAACACAGTGAATGTCTCATTTGAAAATCTTTGCAAGATACCTTCATCCAGCTCACGTTGGGTAGATTTAATGGATCAACTTTCCTCAATGTCTCAAAAATGCCACATTTAAGATGTTCATGCCTTTTCGTCATTAGGAACACTGATGAGGCCCATTGGGGACATTTGCTCTTGGATACAGAAATGGAAAATTGCCTTTCAAAAGGTCCCTCCTTGTCACTGCAATTAGGGCAGAGGAACAAAGTGTCTGATTAAATGAGACACGGAACACAATTTAATGTATAACATCAACTGTATACTGTGTTATATATTTGATGGTTGATTTCTTCTATGATTTGCTCAGAAAGCTCAGTTCCATTTTATTTGTTTAGCACCTTTAACAATAGATATTGTCACAAAGCAGCTTTACAGATGTGAAATGCCATGACTTTACCTTCTCAGTATAACTTGCGCTTCCTGATGTGTCGGATTTCCTGTCACACACCTTTGTTTTTGCTCTAGTCTTGACTAATCCTGTCATTGTCTGGTTGCCCTATTGTGTCCATCTGTTCTGTGTCAACACCTTAATTAGTTTGTCTATTTATACCCTGTTGGGTCTTAGTATCATTGCAATGTCTTATCGACTGTTTGATGCATTTCCGCACCTTGTTTTTTTTCTTAGTTTTCTGTTTTCCGGACTTGTGCCTATAATTATTATTTTTTATTAAGGATTTTCCTAAGATAACTTTGTATTATCTTGTTAAAAATATTTTGTTAAAAAAGAGTGCGTTTTATGTTTTCACATTTTCACATTTTAAACTTGGCTGCAACTATGTAGATATTTATTTGCCTGTCTGTATTTTGACCCACACTGGTTTTGCCCAAACAAAGGTCATGTTGAGTTTATGCACTTGTGTCCTGCTTCATCTGCCAGCACATTACATAAAGCTTTAATTATACACTGCTAGAAAGAAAAGTGTTCCTTAAGGGTTCTCTGGAATTGGTAAAGGTTCTACTTTGAACCTTTTTTGAGACGAACAGAAACTAAAACATTTATCACATCACACACACAGAAAAGAAGTCTAATTTCTCGGAATCTCCCTTTTCTTTAGAGCTGCAAACTATGCGAGTGTGGTCTATGAGCAAAAAACAGGGGAAAAAGAAATAGTAGCTAGTAAAGCGAGCAACACAAGTCTTAAGCCTCAACACAAACAAATCTACATTTCTCCATTTTAGGTGTTATTTTACAGAAGAGATACTAGTCCCATTGAGACAAAATCAGTGAAAATGCTGTTAGTAAAGACACACATTTTATTTGATCCCTGATTTCTCGTTAAATAATAACTGCAGCTTCACTCAGGTGGGTCCAAGTAAAAATACACTGAGCATAAATGTGAAAAGCACAGTTGATTTATTCTGTGCTGTTATCATACCTGAAATAACATGTGTAGATTCCACTGTGTGACTCCTGTACAGGGAC
Organism: Pangasianodon hypophthalmus; assembly: GCF_027358585.1. Taxonomy (NCBI): domain Eukaryota; kingdom Metazoa; phylum Chordata; class Actinopteri; order Siluriformes; family Pangasiidae; genus Pangasianodon; species Pangasianodon hypophthalmus. The sequence goes on along the minus strand of NC_069714.1, from coordinate 3,176,622 downwards.
GAACCATAGCGACTGATTTATAACCTTTATTCCTGCGTCCCAGTCTTGGTTCGGCTCTCGAGTCCAGTTCACACTTATCACTTTATCTTCAGAAAACTCCTGACAGTTAAGGATAAACACATGACCCACACTGAGCTCTAGCTGCTTTCGGCCCATACAGCCTGCAAAAGAATTAGAGAACAGAGAAGAACAGCATGTAGATCAGGTGGTAAAAAGAGCACCAAAACACAACACTTGACTTGAGGTTGTACTGTTATATAAAACGTACTGACTAACAATTTCAAAAATTGTATTTTGTTAAAAATATTGTTAAAAATATTTTGTTAAAAAAGAGCGCCTTTCATGTTTTCACATTTTCACTCGAAAACTATAACTAGTTTGAATTGTGAACACAATTCAAAGCTGGAGACTTAACTGCAAAAATATTTTACTTCAGTAATTACATGGGAAAAGTTACTCTTATTCAGAGACGGTTTATGCATACGCATAAATCGCATACATCGCTTTCTCCATTCCTCACTCAGATTATGTGAATTAACTCAGAGACCATTTAAAAATAAACTACATAAAAGATTAATACAATGCATATGAACGAGATAATGGCAAGCATTGAAATAAACATTAAATAAGATTCTAGTATACTGACAATATATTGTTGCATGAATAGTCCTAGCTGTAATTATCACTTAATCACTGCAAATTTTTTGTTTAATTTAACTACATGGCTTCCACCCTCATTATTCATCATCTTATGAAATAGCATTTAATCCACCACATCCTATCACTTTTTTACATTAGAATGTCCAAAACATACATTTCAGATTGAAATATTGTAATTACATCCATGGCTGGACATATGCACAGACTAAACTTGACTGCAACTATGTAGATATTTAATAAAAGCTATATAGACATTTAGTTTTCAGTCCAGAGATCAGAAATTATTCAAAGAAATATCATCCAATTTAAATACTTTGTTGAAACAGGTGATTTGCTTAGTTGTACATCGGTCATTTACTAGTTAAAGGTTTGACAATAGATGGGAACACAGGTGCAGTCACATGGCCTTTTAATATTAGCTAGCTAACTGTCATCATGTGGGCTATAAAACATATGCTAGTGGAGTGTAAAAAAAAAAAATTTTAAATTTGGAGGGTGGATTTTACTGAGGGTGGATTTTTCACTGACTTTGCTACAAATAAAGCCTGAAGACAACTTCTAAAAAGTAAGGACCCACCTTTGTATTATATTTTAGGGATTTCATTTGGACCAGGCTAACAAGAAAAATGCGCTAAAATTCAAGGGCAGAATCACGTTACTGAGACATGCCTGTAACGAATCCGGCCTCTGTGGTTCCCCCTGATCGTCACCAGAGGTCACCATCACCCGAGTATTGACTTTCCCCTCGAAACTACATTTCCCATCACCCCGCACCCAGCACTGATTACGAGCTCACCTGCAGCCTATTACCGGGACTACTTAAGCCTCCGCCTCTCGCTCACTCTTTGCGAAGTCTTGTTTTGCCCCGGCTGACATTCTGAGCGCTTATATCTTCTTTGTTGGATTACCGTGTTTGACCTTGGACTTTTTCTTCTCGTTTCTGGATTCTTTGCTGCCTGCCCTGACCATCTGCTTGTTTGATCACTCTGCCTTTGTTTCGCCTCTGATTACCCTGTTTCGCTGTTGCTCGACCACGCCTGTACGACTGTGTCTGCCTTTTATTAAAACGCTGCTAATGGATCCCCATTCTGTTGACTCCGCGTTACAATGCCTCTGTTTTACTCAAACTATGTGATTATTTCAGATTTAATATTAAAGCCAATTTATCTGTTATGTACTCTGGCATCTAATGAAATAGCACACAGACCTCTAGTCAACATCGCCATGACGTGTGCAGTTTGCATCTAACCAACGTAACATGCAACTTGTTTGCTAATTAGCAGGCCCTTACAGTGGTGGTTTACTATTTACCTTCTATTAAAACTATGTTCAAGCCATTAAAGCCTCTTAACATTCAAACCAATTTTTTTCTTTCAGATTACAAAAGTCTTTTAAATCATGCAGCTCCTTGTAGTATGAAAAATACAGTAATGCAATGAGCACAGCTTGAATACCATGTAAATGAAATGATATATACCTATATCTGACCCAAACATGTGTTTCAGTGAAACATGTGGTCTGTGGCCGTGAACAGTCATTGGTGGGGTAACTAGCTTTGCTTTTAATATCTAAAAAAAAATTACGTAGGCAGTGACCCAGATTGGTTGTGGGACATTCTAAACCTTCAATTGACCTGATTTTCCTTTCGCAAAAAAAAAACACATAATTTGTTTTTGATCGTTGGTGGTGGTTTAGGGGGAGGGGCTCTATCTATCTATCTATCTATCTATCTATCTATCTATCTATCTATCCTAAAGAACATGGCATCCCTGATGACCATAATTGTAATGTTGATGCATGTAACAAAATGTAAACATTTAATCTCTTTGGCAGTGATTGAATGGAGGAATGCTGAACCTCCTGTAGCACAACAGGGACACCTCCAAAATCTAATCACAAAAGAAAAGGTCGGCATCGATTACTTTTGTAAAACCCCTGCCCAATCAAAATCTGTTGTACTTGTATTTTTCCCCACTGATTCTGCTCAATGGCTTTGATTATTCCACATAGAGATGAGAATACTGTGCTTTTCAGAGAGAAAAGATAGTGAGATAGTGAGTGTATTTACATACATACTGAATATCAAGAAGACCCTGTCTGATCAATGTGTTGAGATACTTGAGCACCAGTTAAGAGTTCCTAAAGGTGAACAAGCTCAGCTAATTTACAATTTATGCTTGCAAAAATATAGAAATGTTCATTCGAAATGGAAATTAAGCATCATTTATTAAAATAGGATGGGTTTTGATGAGGGTGAGGTGTTTGAGGCAGATATTAGTGACAGATATAGCAGACTGTATCTCTGATAACTCTGTGGTCTGGAAGGTGGGTGGGGTTTTTTCCCCCTCTGGCATACTGCACGCTATGGAAGTCTCCTATTTCACTCTGGTAATGCTGTGAAGGACTACACATTCAAAAACTACAGCCACAAGCTTTTTCCTACAAAGAGCTTTTTTCCCCTAATCTGTTTTCTTTGTCGGGTTTTTATGTGTGTTTTCTGCTGCATGATATAATGTCACACTTCTAGTGCTGTGGCTCCTTTTACCCTCCAGTCCTGCCTGATTCATTCTGATATTTTTCTGCTTGGAGCTTCTGCACTTGTGACTCATTTTCTGCTGCTGTAGATGGTCCCACATGAATAGACTAAAGATTCACACTTCCCAAGAACAGCTTGTGCCCATGTCTCGGCCTTTCTTAAGTGGATAATCTCACCTGGATACGGTAGACTAGTACCTACAGTTTAGGTCAAAAGTTTACATTCTCCTTTCAGAATCTACAAAATGTTAATTATTTTACCAAAATAAGAGGGATCATACAAAATGCATGTTATTGTTTATTTAGTGCTGACCTGAATAAGATATTTCACATAAAAGATGTTTACATATCGTCCACAAGAGAAAATAATAGTTGAATTTATAAAAATGACCCCGTTCAAAAGTTTACATCCCCTTGATTCTTAATACTGTGTTGTTACCTGAATGATCCACAGCTGTGTTTTTTTGTTTAGTGATAGCTGTTCATGAGTCCCTTGTTTGTCCTGATATTTAGGCAAAATAAGAAAAATGTACACATCTCCATTCTGTTCAAAAGTTTTCAAAAGTTTTAACTTTTAACTGCTGCAGTAATCAGAAAGACTTGATGCTCATACTGAACATCCAATCAACACACTGTTTAACTTTATAGTATCCATCTGTAGAAGAGAAATGACTCATAATCACACTCAGGTGTGAGAAGAGGGTGAGTTCCCTTCTGATTTCTCTGAGGTTTCTTTTTTATATCATCTCAGGGAGTTTTTCTTTGCCACTGGGTCGCTCATTAGCAATCTATATATATAAATCTGCATCTGGATTTTTCTTTCTGCATATTTTGAAATATTGTCCTTTTAAACGTGCTTCGAGTGTTAGACTGAGCCCAGCAACTTGGCTTCATTTGATAGTGGAGAAGAGTACTGACTGAGTTTCATTATACTGTAACATAACGAATTTACATTGGAATCAACACAATTCTGTCATTCTACTCTCGGAAAAAAAGGCATTATAATCATATCAACAAAGGGCTGGTGTGGCTACAGGTTTTCCTTCCAACCAAGTGGAAGCTACACCTGATTCTTCCTGTTTAATGATTTTTAATGAACTATTAGTTGTGCCTCCTATTTGGCTGGAAATAAAGATAATTACTTAATAATTATTGAAAGAAAGAAAGAAAGAAAGAAAGCCTGGAACAACACTTGCTCTTTACTGATAAGACTGGACACCTCTCTTATTTATATCTTTAAACCTTATTTAAGGTACCTTACTTATACACCTCATTCACACTGTTACATTTTTGTTGTTGTAGCTATTGGACTGGAAGGTGTTGAAGATCTTATCTTGACAGAAGTTCTTCACATAAAAAACAATGTTAGACTGTATAAAATTATTAATCTTCAATATCCATAACACTTAAATGTCTAAAAATCTTCTGAAATGGTTATTTATTCAGTTAAGGTGAACTGAAAGAGAAAGGTGAAGAAGAAATCAAGGAAAACGAGCTCATATAAAATCACCTCCCACAAGTCTTTTTCTGATTGTGCTGTCATGAGCATAAACATTTAATGTGCTACAGAATCTGTAGATCACATGAGGTAGCTCTTGGGTTTCTCTTTACATCTCTGAGCATTAAATGGTCTGACCTTGGACTGAATTTGCTGTCTTGAAGGCTCTCCATTTATAAACAATTCTCACTGTAGAATGGTGAATTTCAAATTGTTTGGAGATGGACTTATAACCCAATTCTCAAATTGATGAGCAGCAATAATTGCTTCTCTGAGGTCCTGGTTGATGTCCTTTCTTCTTGGCGTGATGTAGATACACACCTTAGTGCTCCAGAACACCAAACTGCCAAAGATTCTGCTTTTATAGAGGAAATCACACTTCTTGATGATTAACTAATCCCGTGCATTTTTTTATTAACAGCTGGCTGCTAATTACTCTCTCAGTGACTGTAGAAGTAGGAAGGGTGTACTTATTTTTTCCCACCTGGATTCTGAATGTTGGTTTACTTTTTGGGAAAAATGACTACATATTGAAATCTGTTGTCTTTTTTGTTGTCACTTGAGGTTATTTGGTTGTTTATAAAAATTGGTGAGGACCACACACTTAGAATTGAAGGAGGGTATATACTCACCATCCACTGTATCAGGAACACCTGTACACCCCTGCACATTCATGCAACTATCTAATCAGCCAATCATGTGTCAGCAGCACAACGAAAAAAAAATCATGCAGATACAGGTCAACATCAGCAGTTAATGTTCACGTCAAACATCAGAATGAAGAGAAAGTGTGATCTCTGTGACTTTGATCGTGGTTTGGTTGTTGGTACCAGATGGGCTGGTTTGAGTCTTTCAGAAACTGCTGATCTCCTGGGAACAGTCTCTAGAGTTCTGATCTCTAGAGTTTCACAGAATGGTGTGAAAAACAAAAACATCCTGTGTGTGGAGGGTCTGCAGTCTGAAACTGATCATGGGCACAGACTCAACCAAACTGGACAGTTGAAGACTGGAAAAAGACCAGGTAATTTTTTTTTCAATCTTCAACTGTCTGGTTTTGGTGAGTCTGTGCCCATGATAGCCTCAGATTCCTGTTCTTGTCTGACAGGAGTGGAACCTGATGTGGTCTTCTGCTGTTGTAGCTCATCCACCTCAAGGTTTGATGTGTTGTGCATGCTGAGATGCTTTTCTGCTCACCATGGTTGTAAAGAGTGATTATTTGAGTTACTGTAGACTTCCTGTCAGCTTGAATCAATCTAGCCATTTTCCTCTGATCTCTCTCATCAACAAGGTGTTTCCACCCACAGAACTGTCGCTTACTCAAGGTTTTTTGGTTTTCACACCATTCTGTGTAACTCTAGAGAATGTTGTGTGTGAAAATCCCAGAAGATCAGCAGTTTCTGAAATGCACAAACCAGCCCATCTGGTACCAACAACCACGGTTAAAGCCACAGAGATCACACTTTCCCCCCCAATTCTGTGAACATTAACTGAAGCTATTGACCTGCATCTGCAGGATTTTATGCGTTGTGCTGCTGCCACATGATTGGCTGATTAGATAACTGAATAAATGATCAGGTGTACATGTGTTCCTATTAAAGTGGACGGTGAGTGTACGTATGTTTGTGTGTGTAAAATTTTCTAACAGAAATTAGAAAATTTGCTTACTTTTTTAAGTAATCATTCTTTTTTAAGTACTCAAAATTTGTTATATTTAAACAATTTACACCTAAACGTCCCTCACTCCCAAAGCTAATAATAATAATAATAGTAATAATAATAATAATTACTACATAGTTAAAAACATAACAATAAAACAATCATTATTATTATTATTATTATTATTATTATTATTATTATTATTATTATTAAAACATATCAGTCTTTTTCTGGTATTAAAAAGGTAGATGTGTCATGAAGAAATTGAAGAAATGTAATTAAATAAATCGAATCCAGTGTAACTGATGAAATGTGAGGAATTAAATCCAGATGATTAACCAGCAATAATGAGTAATAAGTATGAGGAAATGACCAGGGAGTTAATATGATTGATAGGAAATGTCTGGGCTCCAGAGATAAGATATTACACCTATAACCTACAGTAGACGAGGAAACAGGATTGTGCTTGAATGAAGCACAGCCTGCTTTCCCCACACCCTCGTGTTCATTAAGCTGTGTGAATATTTCTCCTGCAGCTCCAGACAGGAGTGAAGTGCAGCTTACCTGCGGCCTGCAGGGACACGCTGAGCACCAGGAGGAAGCCACACCACCGCACCATTCTCTCTCAGAGCTCGCAAAACTTTCTGTCGGCTGCTTTATTTGTATTTACGGCTCGACACCTGAAGAAAAAAAAAGCCATTTGACTCTTCAGGCTGAAGAAAACCCCGCTGGAAAAAATCGCCCACTGTGTGAAGAGCGTTTCTTCTGACAGGACGCCGAGAACCAGGATTTTTTCCGCCGTGGTTTCCAGCAGAAACTTCTCGGTTACCCGCTGAGGAAACTCGCAGGAATTCCCCCCAGCAGCACCGCTATTCATCATCATCACACCGCACCAGCTAGCTGCAGACTCGCCTATTTCAATCCTATACAACTCTCTTTCACAAGGAAACCATGACATGCTCATCTCCTCAACTTGCAGACGGATCATTTTCCACTTCCTATTTCTCTCTCTCTCTCTCTCTCTCTCTCTCTGTGTTGTGTGTTTAAACATAAATCAGCTAAGGTTAAAGAAGAAGATATTCATCTCATTTAAACGCCAAGCACCATTTTATTCTTATTTTAATCATAGGGCCTGAAATTGATACAGCTATAGGACACAATACACACAACTAACTACCCTGCATGTGTCCAAACCCGCATTCTAGGGCACTTTATAGGGTGCCACAGTAGTGCACCACCTGTATTTGGACACACTACTGAATACTATAAAATGATCATGTGTAAATAGTATAAATTGAGCAGCTCAGAGCTAAAGGACGCAGAGTTTATACGCTCTTAAGAAGATCTTACCTTTTCCGGTAAACTGCACAGTCGCTCGCTCGCGCGCGCATCCGCACATACAGAGATCAGAATAAAGCGCTCGAGCGTGACGCCAGAGTTGACACTTATAGTAAAGCGCCGGGCTTTTCCATCTACCTGCAGCCTCACTTTCACACCTTCCAGTGAAGAGAAGATGCTGAGAAGACTTGCGGTTTTCATTAAAGCCTGACCTAAACACTGCTGCACACACAATACCAGGAACAGGCGCGGAATGAGCAGAACTTCAGCAGCTGTGTGTGTGCGTGCGTGTGTGTGTGCGTGCGTGCGTGTGTGTGTGCGTGTGTGTGTGTGTGCATGTGTGTTCTAACGTAGTAGATAGTGGGTAAGATGAGTGTGCTTCATAACCTTCTGCTTGTTTACGTTTTAGTAAAAGGTTAAGATGAGGCAGGGCAAGATTATTTTAATGACGCTGAAACCTAACCTAAAAAACTGAAATACAGCACACACTTCCAGTCTAACGCACCTAGGGTCATGATTTAAAATACTCTGTTTTAATAAGAAAATCCAGATGTGCGTTCATCTGAAATTTGAGATGATTATATGATTATAAATGAACAGGCAGGGATGTGCTGTTACTACTACTACTACTACAACTCCTACTACTGCTGCTAACACTACCAACTGAAATGCCAACACACTAACAGGATACACAATCAGTGTGTAGGAATCAGTGCTGCAGTATGTAATTAAATAATATTAGTATAGTCATGCTTTGTAGCATATGGTTTGTCACACAACCCTAAGAACCAAATAGGTTTTATTTACAGAGCACATTTGACAGGAATTCACCAAAGTGCTGTTCAAAACAAGGGTAAATTAAATACATAAGTATAATAATAGATTTTAAAAATAGATTAAAGCAGAAAAATAGATGATATGAGAAAAAAAAAACAATACATGAGACATGATTTAAAAAAAAAAGACATCAGCAGAAATAGGTACATAGTAAAAACCTTCAAACACTAGTGAACAGAGATATTTATGTTTATGAAAGAGCTCCATGAAGACATGGTGTGTGAAGGTTGGAGTGGAAGAACTCGAGTGTCCTGCACAGAGCCCTGACCTCAACCCCACTGAACACCTTTGGGATGAACTGGAACACCGACTGAACCCCAGACCTCCTCACCAACATCAGCGCCTGATCTCACTAATGCTCTTGTAGCTGAATGATTACAAATCCCCACAGCCACGCTCCAACATCTAGTGGAAAGCCTTCCCAGAAGAGTGGAGCTTATTATAACAGGAAAGGGGGAGTAAATCTGGAATGAGATGTTCAGCAGGTACATATGACTGTGATTGGTCAGGTGTCCACATACTTTTGGCCCAATAGTGTATCTGACTATAATCTTGAGCTGAAGTGAAGGCTAATAGAACTAATGAATTTCCGGAGGGGTCAATAAAGGTATTTTCATTTTTGGTGTCTATCCTCAATCTCATGGCTGACAAGCTATAGAACGAGACAAAGAAGACTAATTTATACCAACAAAGAGGAACTTTATTGGGTCAATGGAAAACCTTTTTCTTAGCCATAAAAAATGACTAATGAGGGTTTTTTTTTTTCAGTTTCTCAGATCTGAAAACCCCTCTCTTTAATAACAAAATTTATGTGCTTGTGAAATCTAAGGTCTGAATAAAAATTGCTTTCAATCCATTAATAAAAAGAATGGCTAAAGATTCGAAATCAGCCATTGGGTTCCTCCCAGTATTTCCTTCCTCCTCCTGATGTCTGTGGGTTTTTCACTCTTGCATTGCTTTCCAGCCAAGCTGCTCTGAGAAAATCTGTATTGTAAAAGTGCTATAAAATTAAATGAGGGTAAATTTTGGATATATTAGAACAGTTAATCTTAACAGGATGAAGTAAATTCAAAACATACAGTATATTCTTACGCCCTTGCAGTGGAAGTGCATGATAGAAATAACATGACAATTAAAATGACCTCATATAAGTGGGTGTGGTCAGCGTTAAACAGGAAGCTGACTCAAAAACAGAAGAAATGACATATGCTTTGGTTAGTTTTGGTTAAGGTTACAAAAGTGTCCTGACTAATATACTGTATCTATACATTTTTATGATACATAATATGTACATAATATGTACTTTTGTAACGAAATAAATTGGTTGAGAGGAAATGGGGACAACATTAAAATGGAGTAAGTGGAGAGAGGAAAAGTGAAAAGATATAATGGTTGCATGAAACATGCCACAACTACAGTTAATAAAGTGCATTATATGGTGTTTTAGTGAAACAATAAGCAGAGGAATTTACTTACTGTACTTGTTTAATTTCAAAGATTGTTTATTTTTTAAAAAGTTTATTTTTTTAAAATTCAGTGTTATGCTGTTACTGTGAGTCATAAATTATAAATTATTCTACTTACCTTTTAGTGTATATTTACTGCAGATTTTACTTAATCTGTACACTGAATTTTCGAAAATATTGAATATTTTCTAAACCCTGTTGTTTTTGTTATTACTCTATGGTGAATTTAATCTACTCTGTTCATACATTATTGGAATATGCTGATGATGAATGATGAAATTGTAAAAGAGTTATAGTTATTTGGTTTACTGATTCCATGACTTCATTCATCTTTAGAACACTGCAAATGAAATCTTAACAAGTGAAGATATCTTAAATATAGAAAAGGTAATGTAATATTTATCAGATTATTATATAACAAATATAAGACTATTAACACTATTTCTTGATATATTTACTAATTTCAAGCTTAAAATGGTCTTATTAGCAGATAATTTTGCTTTTTCTTTAGAAATAAATGCTTGAAATAAGCAAAATAGTCAATAGAATAAGACCATTTCAAGCTTAAAATTTTAATTAATCATTTAATTAATCATTGAAATAGGATTAATTAATCTTAGATTTGTTTAAAGACAATCCAATAAAGAGAAATATTAATTGAATTTGCATATATTCAAGATATTTTTACTTGAGTGAGATAGGTTCAGGGTCCTGGTCAGGGTCATGGTGGATCCGGAGCCAATCCGCTGGGTGCAAGGCGGGAAAATGCACCCCAGATGAATTACACCCTGTGGGCAATTTAACGTAGCCATCGGCCTACTTGCATGTTTTGGACAGAGAAACCAGAGAATCCAGAGAAAACCAGTATGAACCCAGAGAGAGCATGCAAAACTCTACACAGACAGTGACCCTAGCTCACGGTCAAACCCATGACCATGGAGCTGCACACTACCCACTGTGCCACCCTGTCATGAATAAGTGTTCTACAAACATGTCATTAAAATTTGTCTTCAGTCAGGGACCAAGAGTAAGCTATGTTTCTTCTGGCAAGAAAGTTTAGACAGGGTAGAAATAAAAAAATTCAAAAATCTGAGAGCTTTTGTATAATTTGTGGTCTGATGAGACTAAAGCCAAAAGCCAAAGGTCTTAAGCCAAAGCATAATGTTTGGCACAAACTAATTACCGCCATCCACCCAGGTAACACCATTCCTATGATCAAGCGTGGTGGTGGTAGCATCATGCTCTAGGGTTTCTTTTCATCAGGACGAACTGGAAATCTTGTTGTAATCACATGAAGCATAGATGGATCCGAATACAAGCAAACTGTTGAGGAGAACCTGTTCCATTCAGCCAGATATCTGCATTTAGAGCCAAAATATACATTTCAACAGGACAATGTGCCAAAGCAGAGGGTAAAAACTACAAAGAAAAGGCTTGAAAATCTGTACTGTGATCTGGAAGCTACAGTCCACCAGCATTCTCCATCTGACTTGACAGAGGTGGAGAAAATTTGCATTGAGAAATGGAAGAAAATGCCAAAATCAAAATGTACAAAGCTCATAGAGACACATCCATATAAAATTCTTCTCTGCTTCATGTTTTCCTCAGTCCACAGCCCTAATCTTAGTTGACAGCTGTGTCTGGATTGACCTGTTCCTTGTAATTTGTTTCAGTTTGTTTCTGTTTGTCTGGCATCTGTGTGAAATCTTGCATGTTATCACTGCTTTACCTGTAGTTCCAGAGTTTCTAGTCGCCAGTTTTCTTCCTAGTCATTGTTTCTACCTCTGGCATCCTAGTTCCTAGTCAGTCTTGTTTTGAGTGCTTTGTTTTGGCTTTGACCTAACTATAATTTTGAATGTGCCTAAAATGACCGTGTGTAGTTACAGCCAACTCTCCTGAGGATGAACTAAACAGCAATAATGCATCTTGATCAGGGCTGTCAAAAATACAGTCCAAGGGTTCCAGACCAATAAATGCTCTAATCTTGTCCACCAAATGAATTTAAATTTCATGTTCAGAATAATTAAAATCATCTTGTGGACCATGAAAGATTAGAAAAATGAGCTATGCTCTGTTATTCCACTAGGGTGCAGAATAGAGCATGCAGACTGGTATTCTACATGTGTCTATTTAATGCCTTAATGACTTGCTTTTACATCATGTAATAAAATAATATTATAATAAATTGATTATAAAAGCTCTATGACAAGGAGTAAAATAAAGGTTTCTGATTGATATGCCAAAAACTGTCACTGAAAAAAAAAATTAGCAAGCAAAAATCTCTTGAATATAGGCAAATTCAATTAATATTCCTCTTTATTAGATTTTATTCAGTTTTACTTAATCTGTTCTTACTGAATTTTAGAAAATATTGGTTATGAATTTGGAAAATATTGAACATTTCTAAACCCTGTTGTTGTTCTTATTGCTGTAAGAAATTCATTATAGAATGATCCCAATATGGTCAATTTTGTCTACTCTGGTTTCAGATCCTCTTATTGAAATTTATTTTAGAGATACCATGAATAATTCAAGTAGGCGTGATTAATGCCTAGTTATTACATTTATTACATGTCAGTTTGAGGCGTGATTAATGTTTTAACACTTTTATTACATATCGGTGTGATAAATGCTTTAACAGGTTTATTACATGTCAGTTTGAGGCGTGAATAATGCCTCAACATGTTTATTACATGTGAGTGTGTGGCATGCTTAAGGCCTGCTTAACACGTTTATTATATATCAGTTTAAAGCATGATTAATGTCTGCTTAACATGTTTATTACATGCCAGTTTGAGGAGTAATTAATGCCTTAACACGTTTATTACGTCACTTTGAGGTGTGATTAATGCTTTAACATGTTTATTATATGTCAGTCTGAGGCACGATTAATGCTCTAACACGTATATTACACGTCACTTTGAGGTGTGATTAATAATTTTACATGTTTATTATATGTCAGTCTGAGGCACGATTAATGCTCTAACACGTTTATTACACGTCACTTTGAGATGTGATTAATAATTTTACAAGTTCATTACATTCCAGTTCGAGGCGTGATTGAGCACTGGGAGTAAATTGTAAAGTTTTATGAAGTTGCATTATTTGACCCCTAGATGGCAGTCAAAGACCATAAATGATTGTATCAGCTAACCCAGCATGCTCAAACCTGTTTCACATCCAGGGAGCCAGTGAGTGAGAGAAAGTAACAAGGAAGATCCACACACACCCTCCCTCTCTCCCCCCAAACCCACAGTAACTGTATAACATTCACTCCAGGCCAGGTGAAGAAGGAGCTGGGGAAAATCAGACTGAGCAAAGCTTCAGGACCAGATGACATCAAAATGAAGGTTCTGAAGCTGTATGCTGCGCAATTGAGTAGAATTCCACAGAGCAATTTCTTCAATTTGAGCCTTTCAGTTTGGAAAGGGTTCCTGTCAAATGGAAAACGTCATGTTTGGTTCCAGTGCCCAAGAAGGTGAAACCAAACATCCTAAATGACTTTTGACTGGTGGCCTTAATATCACACATAATGAAGACCCTGGAAAGGCTGATATTATGTCACATTCAACCACTGGTGAGAGCTGCACAAGACCCAGTACAGTTTGTGACCTTACAGTGTGACCTCCCTGAACCAGGACTATTTGCACCAGGAGCACATCATTGAGTGCCAGGAGCACATTATTGTTATATAACATTATATTTTTTATTATTATTATTTGTAATGTTAGTGTCATGTCTACACTAGAATCTGCACTGAACTCCACTTCCCACAATGCACCTCCACCTACAAACATGGACACCTTGGACTACAACTCCCACACACCACATTCATGGTCACATTCACAGTCATGAGATTACTGATTGCACACAATCACCTTCACACACATATAAGCACCGTCACCACACCTTCACTTTGTGAGGTATTCGTTCAGCTCTGAATTTTCATCTGACATACCAAGCCTTTGATATACACTGCCTGGCCAAAAAAAAGGTCCCTGTTTGGGTTTAAATAAGCAAATACTTAAGAACCTATGATTGGATCATTACTGCATTGATTAATATGTTTCAGCTGGCAACAGTTCTTTTAACCTTAACTGATGCAATGTGTAGCGTCTCATTTCTTAAACATTACGTATCCCATTGTCGTGGAAAAGATGTTACTGAAGGGGAAAATTGTTGGCCTGCATCAAGCAAAGAAAACAACAACAAACAACTAAGGAGATTGCTGAAATCACTGGAACTGGGTTATGAAATGTCCAGTGCATTATTAAAGCCTGGAAGGATAGTGGTGTACTGTCAACTTTACAGCAGAAATGTAGTCAGAAAAAAATCTTGAATGATCGTGATCGGAGATCTTTAAAGCGCTTGGTGATGTCACATCGTAAAAAAATCGACAGGAGATTGGTACTAAACAGTGGGTGGCCATAAAAAAACCACTTGTTAGTGAGACTAATCAGGAGAAAAGGCTTCAATTTGCTAGGGAGCATAAAGATTGGACTCTGGAGCAATGGAAAAAGGTTATGTATTTTGATAGGTCCAGATTTACCCTATTCCTTAGTGATGGGCGTGTCCGGGTAAGAAGGGAAGCACATGAAGTGATGCATCTATCATGCGTAGTGGCCACTGTACAAGCATCTGGAGGCAGTGTTATAATCTGGGGTTGCTTCAGTTGGACAGGTCTAGGCTCAGCAACGTTATGGGGCAATAGTCAGCTGACTACCTAAATGTACTGAATGACCAGGTTATCACATCAATGGATTTTTTCTTCCCTGATGGCATGGGCATAAAATCAGGGCTCAGATTGTGAAAGACTGGTTCAGGAAGCATGAGGAATCATTTTCACACATGAATTGGCCACCACAGAGTCCTGACCTTAACCCCATTTGGGATGTGCTGTCTTTGGGATGTGCTGGAAAAGGTTTTATGGAGTGGTTTGACTCTCAGTACAAGATCTTGGCAAAAAATTCAGGCAACTCTGAATGGAAATAAATGTTGTGATGTTGTATGAAGTTTTTGAAAGAGTGGCATAGCGAATGTGCACCATAATCAAAGCTAAAGCTGGTTCAATTTTGCCCGGCAATGTCGTTTGTTCTGTTTGTTCATCACCTAACCTACACCTGTTTGTTAATACTGATCTTGCCTTGCGTTTTGGATGTGTCTGTTCTACTATCATTAAAGTGATGAAGTGCACTTGCTTCTGTCTCTACGCTCCGTTCTTGACACAAATGTATTTGGAGATTGCCAAATTTAGTTTGCTCCAGTATATATATATAATGTGTGCGTGTCTGTGTTTAACAATGGACATTGTCATAAAACAACTTTACAGAAATCTGGATATAGACTTAGATTTAGTGAATGTTCAGGTGTTTTGAACATATGTTGTTCAGCTTTACTACCTTTACAACTGAAACACTAATCAATATTACATTAATAATCTCATTGTGTTATGGGCAAAATATCACCAATAAAAATGATTTACTGAGAAACAGACACATTGGAATCACATGGTAAAACCAACATAAATGCAGTACACATTTTTAATATACAATAGTGCTGCAAATAAAAAACAATAACAACAATAAAAAAAAAAAACCAGAGTATATTTAGCAAAGTGTGACATGAAAACTTTAAACTTATACCGAATATGTTCTCATTCTCTGAGTCAAAGAGTTATAGTAGTACACTATTACAAAGTTTTTTTCTTTTTTTAAAGTAGTGCTACTAGCAGTGTATTAGTACAGCACAGCAATCTGGCGTAAATTAACAAAAGCTATTTTCTTTATTAATCCACAGTTTAGATGAGCTCTCTTTTAAAAGAAAAAAAAAAAAGAGCTGCCTCATTCTGTCGGATATTAAGCACACCCAGTAACCCTATAGCTGTTTTTTAAAAAGGTGCTATGAGCACACTCTTAAAGCCCATTGACTAAATCATAGAACACTATCACTTATTTCACCTTCTATATTACTATAAACAAATATGTAATTGAATAATATATACATAAAGCAGTAATTCAATCACCTGTCCAAATAAGACAGTAAAATGAAATGATAAATTCTGCTTTAGAGAATGTTTTAAATTTCCCGTTTTGTTTTTTGACATTTGTACCTGATGCCTTCCTCCTACTGCTTTATCATTTAAAAGCATTTTCAGTCATTTTTACTGGCCTGATCATTTTTGCTTTACATTTTTTACAGTCTACAATTTGTGCGTACTTGGTAATATTGTGTAGACTGATCTTAATTAGGTTGTCTTTAGTATAATGTGCTGCTAGTCTTTATCTAAATAAAAATGCATGAAAAGCACCAGTGACACAATTTACATAGACGTTATATGTAGATTAAAAGCTACTTCATCTCCTGTTTGGAAAGTATAAAATGCCCTGTGCACTTTCATATGGACATCAGGACATGTTTGTCCAAACCTCATCTGATACTAGATGAGGTCTCTAAGTACCCTTTTCACAGAACGCAGCAAACAGCATGTACCAAACTTTACAAAATATCACAGCTTCTGATGTGGATTGTTGTGGAATTTCCATCCACTTATGCACATGACCATTTAATTCTATGTACTGTACAGGTGAAACTCGAAAAATTAGAATATCGTGCAAAAGTTCAGTTATTTCAGTAATGCAACTGAAAAGGTGAAACTAATATATGAGATAGACTCATTACATGCAAAGCAAGACAGTTCAAGCCGTGATTTGTCATAATTGAGATGATTATGGCTTACAGCTCATGAAAACCCCAAAACTACAATCTCAGAAAATTAGAATATTACATGCAATCAATAAAACAAGGATTGTACATAGAACAATATCGTACCTCTGTGGCATGGAAGCTATCAGCCTGTGGCACTGCTCAGGTGTTATGGAAGACCAGGATGCTTGAATAGTGGCCTTCAGCTCTTCTGCATTGTTCGGTCTCATGTCTCTCATCTTTCTCTTGGCAATGCCCTATAGATTCTCTATGGGGTTCAGGTCGGGCGAGTTTGCTGGCCAATCAAGCACAGTAATCCCACGGTCATTGATTGGTTTTGGTGCTTTTGGCAGTGTGGGCAGGTGCCAAGTCCTGCTGGAAAATGAAGTCAGCATCCCCATAAAGCTCGTCTGCGGAAGGAAGCATGAAGTGCTCCAAAATCTCCTGGCAGACGGCTGCGTTGACCCTGGACTTAATGAAGCACAGTGGACCAACACCAGCAGATGACATGGCTCCCCAAATCAACACAGACTGTGGAAACTTCACACTGGACTTCAAGCAACTTGCAGTGTGTGCCTCTCCATTCTTCCTCCAGACTCTGGGTCCTTGGTTTCCAAATGAGATGCAAAACTTGCTCTCATCAGAAAAGAGGACTTTGGACCACTGAGCAACAGACCAGTTCTTTTTTTCTTGTTTGTTGTTCAGGAATACGACATTTGAAGCCCATGTCCAGGATCCGTCTGTGTGTGGTGGCTCTTGATGCACTGACTCCAGCCTCAGTCCACTCCTTGTGAAAGTCCCCAACACTTTTGAATGGCCTTTTCCTGACAATCCTCTCCAGGCTGCGGTCATCCCTGCTGCTTGTGCACCTTTTTCTTCCACACTTTTCCCTTCCACATAATTTTCTATTAATGTGCTTTGATACAGCACTTTGGGAACATCCAACTTGTTTTGCAATTACCTTTTGAGGCTTTCCCTCCTTATGGAGGGTGTCAATGATGGTTTTCTGCACAACTGTCAGGTCAGCAGTCTTTCCCGTGATTGTGATTCCTACTGAACCAGACTGAGAGACCATTTAAAGGCTCAGGAACCCTTTGCAGGTGTTATGGCTTAATTAGCTGATTAGAGTGGGATACTTTGAGCCTAGAATATTGCACCTTTTCACAATATTCTAATTTTCTGAGATTGTGGATTTGGGGTTTTCATGAGCTTAAGCCATAATCATCTCATTTATGACAAATCACGGCTTGAACTATCTTGCTTTGCATGTAATGAGTCTATCTCATATATTAGTTTCACCTTTTAAGTCGCATTACTGAAATAAATGAACTTTTGTACGATATTCTAATTTTTCGAGTTTCACCTGTATATGTGTGTGTTCTTTATGTGTGTGTGTGTGTGTGTGTGTGTGTGTATCTTTTTTGACTCCATCAGTTTTTCACACCTCCCTGAGAATATTTACACAATAATATACACAGTTACTTCTGATGACTCTTTAAAGATTCACTTAAAATTAGTGAAATGCTTCAGTGGAAAAACCTTGTGTCAGGCTGCCAGTGGCACAAATCTACACGATCATATACAGAGTTCATCCAACAAATACTGCTAACAGAACTTTTTCATTGGCAGCGTAACCCTCAAGGAATCACACCAGACTTCTGCCAGTCTTATTTTCCTCACCAGAATGGAGCAAAAAACCTCAGCTAGCAAGCTAATTTGGATTTTTGCAAATGTGATCGACAAGTGACATAAAAATATGAGTCTGGTGTGATTGTCTTAATTAATAATTAGCAGTTTGGATATTTTGGTTTGTTTGTTTTATTTATTTCTTGCCTGCTAGATTGATTTCAATAAGAAACCTCAGCCTAGCCACTTATTGTGCTTCCAAGGTTCACCAGAATGTGTGGTTACAGATGTACCCAGAGATAAAGCTCTTGCATCCTTTCCCACATAAGGCTTTACGTGGTGCTCTGGGCTCTTGCATCCTTTCTCTGTGCTCTTGCATCCTTTCCCACATAAGGCTTTTTAATCAGGCAAATTTTATTCGCGAGTGGTCTCACTGTTCCTTCAGTTAGAGCAGTCAGAGTGCATTGACGTTCTGTGAGCACTCCATCCTTCGTGTGCACGCTTTAACCACACTCCTACCTGAGCTCTGTTTCTCGTTTGAGAAACTTAATGCCAACCATTCACGAGTCAAGTCCCAAATCACAAGAGCAATTTTCTCTTTGAGTGACACTTGGCTTTGCCTCTCACGGGCATGTGGTAGCGCACTTTCCTCCAGAAGCGAGCAGACAAAGCAAACGAAGAGAGAGATATCTCATCCTCTTCTCCATCTCCCTCCATCCTTGTGCAACTCCACCTCCTCCTCTTCTTCCAGGCCTTTAGAGCCCCCTGCTTATCCCGCAGGAGACGCAGTGACTCGGGGAGGATGGAGGGATCGCTGAGCTGCTCCATCTCCAGCAGCATCACAGAGATTGAGTCATCCAGTAAGGCACGATGGAGGCCTGCCTGCTGCTCGAACCATGACGAACCCTCTGCCCTGCCTAGAGATGAGCTGGTGTATAGCAGCAACAGTCGACGACAGACATTCATCGTCTCCTCCACCACGTCTGCCATAGCTACAAAATGGTTTGGAAAAGTTAATATATTAATCATTTTGCTTTTATTAGTGAATAAACTCTGAATGACTCCAAAACCAGAAGAAAATGTTGTATTGACATTTTGTCAGTGATCAGCTGTAATGATGCATTATTGCATCCAATCCAATATTTTCAAAACATTTCAAAGGCAAGAGAGTCTTAAAAATTCAAATAGTAAATTCAGACCTTCTAACACAAACTCTGCATGCTTAGTAGAATATCATGCCATCAGTGAGGAGGCTGGAGTGTGGAGGAGTGTGTGGCTACCACCAGGTTATGAGCGCTCCGAGAACTGTGTTATCGATATGTGCTCATGTGAACTAGCTAAAAGTTGTTCAACAGTTTCGAGATGCAGTTTTGCAAAAACATATCTCTTACATAACTTACAACAAGGTCCTTTTTTGAATATCGTCAGTAAACTTTCTTCTCAGTGATAACCCCGTGCAGTATCACCATGCAGTATTTGTAGTCCAGTCTTACAGTAAATTTGTAAATGATTTGGTGCTGCCAAACCAGGTTTAATATTTCACGGCATTCATGCCATTTTGTGTCTGTGTGTGTGTATTTGGAGAGCAGGAATAATAAATGGGATAGTAATTTTGCCTGAAATGCTCATCCCTATCTCATACATGTTTTGTATATTCAAACATGAGTTTGCTGTAGACCATTTTACCTTGTCCAGGTAGACAGTCCCGACCCAAGATGAAAAGCCGGTACCCATAGCGTCCCTCCAGAACCTGTGGCAGCGTTTTCACAGCAAAAACCTCAACAGCTTCACTCAGCGAGTCGCCTTGAACTCGGGGATACGCCACATAGGCATCATACAGTTTCCCATCACCATCTGCGGGTGAAAATAACTGCACCTTCAACAACCAAACCATGAATCTGGAACTGGGAGCAAAATAACTCTTTTCAACTCCTTGTAATTCCTATTCCCTACAAAGTGTAAAGTGTACTAGGTGTACTAGTGGGGTCTGTGAAGCCTAGCAGGAGCGATTTTTACATTTTTTAAATTTATAACATGGAAAAAAATTAGTGCACTATATTTTACAAAAATTACGCTAATATTTAACCGTACACACACCCACACACAATTTTTATTGTTTTCATATCGACTCCTGTATGTGATGCAATATTTAGTCACTAAGCACACACTTTTATTACTTTATTATATCTATATTTGCAAAGAATTATGATATTTTTTGAGAAACATAAGATGACCAAATTATATTACTTCCCATGCCATCAAAGATTCATGGTTGATAAATTATCACTGATTTTGTGTCCTGGAGACAAGCGCCATGTGGTTATTTTTTGTTTCTGTTCTCGCCCTCTTATTAGCTTGTTACCTGATTATTAGCATCCACCTGTTTTGTGTTTGTTCTTGCTTAGTTTGTCTAAGTTTACCCTGCTGTTTCTTTGCATTGTTGCAAAGTCTTATTGTACTTTTTCTATTGTTAAGTCCAAGTCTTGCTTTCTAGTTTCCTTGTTACATTTGTTTTTTTTTATTCTTGCCTGTGTTTCAACTTATGAATTATGAATTATTCCAGTTTGAAGCTGCCCGGTCAACACCCATGGACTTTGACAATGTTTCTTGGGTTCGACCCAATAAAACGCACAGTAAGTTTATGCACTTGCGTCCTGCCTTAGTTATGCGTGTGTTGTTGTGTTTAAAACAAAATGACAAGCTTCTCAGTAAAAAGAAATTATAAATTATCGTATGACATATTCTTACTTTCAAATTAAGCACTAGCTTACAGTATTTCCCACCTCAGAGGGCACCTATTTGTTCAGTTTGTTGCTTCCTGGTTATTCTGTGTAATTTTTGCATGCTCTTCACACAAGTGTTAAAATGGGCTGAGGGGAAACACTGGTTTCCTGGTGTTCAGCGTACCTGTGCTTGCATAAAAGAAAGGAAACAGGGTCCGGAAGAGCAGAGCAAGCTCCACCTTAAACTCTGTGTACAGGAGAAGTCCTATGATGAAAAGAAGAGCCAATGTAGTGGCCAGGAGTCCAATCGGCAGGAGCAGATTAGGATCTGACAATATACGAGAAGTTAGCACCCTCTGATCAGACAAACCAGCAGTCAATTTTGCAAAATCATTTCACTTATAATTTCACTTAGACAGAGAATGTTAAACACAAGACCCAATAAAATAAGGCAGTCTTTTTTTCCAAAAAGACAATTTGTCAAAAATTATTATTTATTTATTTAAACATTTACTAGGACTGTGATTTCTGCTCAAAAAGAAGCAACATAGACTAGCGAGAATCTTATACTGATTCAATATAATAGACCGAAGTAGACAAAACTGAAACAGCCAAAAGATTCTCTTGAAGGTACTAAGGTTATAGATTATGGCTAGAAGTAGTTTATTTGGGGACAACAATGCATAAGGCAAAGGAAATACTTCACAGCGATAGTAAAACAAACCACGGGTGTGTGTTCTCTGACCTGCAGGCTGGAGTGTAAAGTAGCCAGAGGCAGTTCCTCGGTGGCTTAAGGCCATGCAGGTGAAGTTCAGGTTAAAATCATCTGGCATTACCCAAGACAAGAACAAGCTGCGCTCTACCCACCAACCTTCAGCCACCTGGCGCTCCCTGTAAACACAGTTACAATCTGTTTATTCCATCTTGGAACAATATGAACAAAATGTAAACCACAAATTGACTGTGAATGCTTTCATTCAGTCAGTGTGAAAAGGATCAAATCAATGCTGTCAAGCCAACTAAATTTTATTTTCATTCCTCCAGATCACATGCATGCACTGGAAAGAAATGTCCTTTCTTCAGGACCATGGTGCAACACACAACAATACAGCAGCATAGTACACAGGAGTACATGAAGTGCAAATGCATGCCCGTGTAAGAAGAATGCAAAAACACAGGACCCTGCATGCCAACTAGACAGGACAAGTTAAGGCAGCATATGAATAAAATGCATTCTGTCTGTAAACTGCATACTGTACACTAAATTAACTGGAAAAAAATTCTCTTAGTAGCAGCAAAATGGAGATAAAGTGTCCAGTGGCAAACAGTTTTTTAAGTGCAGGGCCATCGTTTCGTGTGTATGCACAAATATGTTGCGTGCCTACATTTTTTAATGCAGTGTATATATACATACACACACCTCTGCAAAACAGTCAAACTTCTCACGGTTTCTGCTTGATCAACAACCTTTCACCATCGTTTCCTCTCGAGCAGCAAGAGAGAAGGAAATGTGGTAAGAATTGTTTACGCAGTGGAAACAAGCAGTGCTGTAAATCTGTGTAAGTTTTGTGAAAAGCTAAGATTCCTGATCTTATGCGACAAAAACAAAAACATGCATTGTGTTGGCTGAGTGCAGTATTAATACAAAAAGATTTGTGCAGTCAGCTTTGGCAGACGGAGAGCCTAAGAGTTGTGTTAAGCTCCAGGATGTTTCTGGACATATGACAAAGCAGCAGTAGGAAACCTCCAAAACATTATTATTTTTTTGGTATAAATTAAAATTAAATCCATAATCTATCTCTTTGTTTGAGTCTGGCACATTGGAAATGTGCTGCTCTATAAATATTAAAAAAAAAAAAAACTGACAAAAACTGATGTATCATTAAAGCTCATGTTCAGCTCTTTAGCTCTTTTCAAAACAAAGTAATTGTAGTAGTAGTTGTAAATTCATTACAGTTTTCACGTCTATGACTCACGTTTGAAGTCCCTGGTGGATGCGTTCGGAGGTGTTTGGGGAGACGTAATTGTTCTTGAACTCCCAGACTACCACCATCATATGAACTCCTTTGCCAGGTAAAAACACACGACATGTCCTGTTAATCGGAGAACCTGCACACACAATGCAAAAAACAAACAAAAACAGATGATTCTTTATGGTTCTGAATCCTCATTTTGTATTTGATTACTCAGTTTTAAGTGTAACTCACCTGGTGATACTTTCATGGTGTCTTCAGTGGGCTCCAGCATTTGAGGTATTTTTGATCTCGTCTCTGAAAGAAAAACAAGAGAATAACTGCTACAAACGTGTTGTTATGGGGAAATAATCAGTGATGGGGTGATGCGATGTGGACTGATGCTATGCAGATTTAGTGTAAGTAATAGGCGTGGCCAAGATGACCAAAATATGATTCTACGATATGTGATGTGCGTAACCATGCAGTATGTGTTTATTAACATATTCAGAGTTCACTGACAGTTATTTAAGGTTAACTAACCTAATGTTTACAAAAAATAACTAAAAACACTGAAAATGAGGAAGCATAAGAAATGTTGTTACTGTATTTTCACATTTTACAATAATAATGTGTATTGTAACATAATCTATCACAATATCAATATTGTCATATTGCCCAGGACTACCCCAGAGTTGATGAGTTTCCTATAATTGCATGCCCTAAAAATTCAATAGCACTGTGGTACAGTGAACAATAACCACAAGTGCATGTGCAGTTATTCTAATAATAATAAATGTACAGTAATTATAATATATGCACATGTACAGAAAAAGATGTAGCTCATTTCTGACCACTAGAGGATGCTGCAGAGTCAACAGCACAGAGAGGAGCACGCTGACCGAGTCAGGCTGCTGTCCATTCTCAGGTGATCATGACTATGACCTACTCTCCCCCCGCCTCACACCCCTTCCTCTGTCATATAAACAAGCACATTAATAATGGATAGACTAAGACCAATACTTGACTAAGCACTGAAAACATTTCCACTGTGTCACTTCATTTAGAACTCACAGTTCACTCGTCTGGTTAATTATAATTTACAGACACAAATTAATACAAATGCACAGGCTCTGATTAACCCTTACACACTGTTCATATTCTGACCCTTTACAGTATGGACCGAGCCCAACTACTCCCTCAGGATTAAGTCCCTCTGCCAAATTTTGAACTTAACAATAAACTGGTGTATGATGCAGAAAATGTTTTTGAAGTTTATTTATGTTTTACATCAGTAGTTTATTGTATTTTTGTTGTTGTTGATGTACACTGTCAAAACACAGTGGGTCTGCTTAACATAAAATAACGAGTGATTTTAAAGTATAACGTGCCATAAATATTTCTGAATTAGATTTTTTTTTAATTACATCATGCACACTATCTTCACTCCCCCTCTACCCCATCAGCTAACAACATTACTCTGAAAATGCAGCAGTAACTTAAAATCTTAGAAGTTTGACCACAGCAAATGAATTTTCCACGCTTTGCTGCATGTTATAGGGTATAGGATTGTAAAAGTGCCCGTGAACACACCTTCCCATCCGAACCACACACGTATATGCCAGTCATAATTTTACTGTTTCAATTATTCAAGATTCTCCCATAACTGCATAATAGATTAGGAGTCTACTTAGAAATACAGGGCCTGAAAATTATCTAAAACTGAGGGTCAGGGTTCACCAATATAAAGAAAACAAGGAGGTATAGAAATACTGGGAATGAAATAATCTCAGTTAAGTGTCCATTAGCTGAGGCTTAACTAACTCAGCTTAACTGTGTAAGTAACTGCAGTGCACCGTGTATATCAGCAACAGTTTCTGTCTCACCTGTTATGTCACACTCGATGGTCTCTGAGACGACACTGATGACTCCAGTCAGGTTAAAGGTCATCCTGCAGGTATAAAACCCAGCATCATTTGGAGAAACTTTGTGGACATGGAGCATGAGGTCGTTCTCGGAGAAGAGAAACCTGGACCCTTCCTGAAGAAGCTCACAGCCCTGAGAGAGGAAGACCAGAGGAAGTGAAGCTTTAAACAGAAGCTATGATTATTGAGGTGCAACATAATCTTCTCATACACACACACACACACACAAACACACACACAGGAAAAATATAGATACATTTGACTATATTTATTTAAGATATTAGCACTTGCTAAGATGACATTTTTTACAGTGATATATAACTTATATGGCAAAACGCACTCTGCAGTGTCAGATTTGAGAGAAGTTCTTAATTTCTCAATGATATGAAGATTTGGATTTTCTTCTACTCTTTATTTAGAAATTTAATGTCAATTTAAAAAAAAAACAAACATTTTAGCCATACTGAATTTATGCTTCATAACTGAACATTGTATGTAAAGCTTTTAAACAGAAATCAGTAACAGAAAAGCTTTTAAACAGTAATCAGATGTACAAAATTCAAATTCAAACACTGGTAGCATGGCACATTTGAAAATCGCATACAATCAGCGGTGACCATCCCATAATGAATCTGAATTTAAGAAGTGGATTTTAAAATTCAATTCAATAGGCCAACATAGGGTACACACACACACACACACACACACACACACACACACACCTTGTACCAGTGTATGGAGTAGCTGTCCACTATGTTGGTATAATCGCTTAAAGGACACCTCAGGTTGTCGTTCATGTGACCCTGCATTCGCTGCAGTGCTACCTGAGGTCGGCGACATGCTCCAGACACCACCTCTTCCACCAGAAGAGCCTTCTCCTGCTTGTAGCACTGCTCTGGAGTTCTGCTCAAAAGGGAAGTGAGAGGGGAAAAAAGCATTATTTACTTTTTACTCAAAGTGTAGTTTTGTCCATTGCTCTAGTTTTACACTGTTGCATTATTTGTGTATGGGATTGTCTCACATAATCCACTGTGATCTCACCACTAAACTGCAGTTAAATGTATTTATGAGCACATTGTACACTGAATTAAAACTTTCCAGATATCATACTAGATGATCAGCAATCCAATATGAACAGAGTGTGAACAAAAACAGACTAGACAAATCACCCAGAAAGTTCAAATGTTCCCAATAATAAAACAAAAAGAAAACAATCTGTCCTACATACATACACACCCTTGTGAAAGACTGTGTACTGTAGGTGTGTTGAGAGTTTTGTAGTCCAACCTATAATGAAAGCAATTAGAAGTTGTATAGCTGTACAATTTACAGGAAAATTTAGATTTAATTTTCAGATGAAGCATGTAAGCTAATTATCTTTAATAATGCAGTTATGTTGAGCCTGTTAATACTGGAGCTGTGTGTGTTTGATCCAGCATCGAGCATAGTTTTAAAAAGTTTAAGTTGCAGATAGTGTTGTAATAGACATGACTTTAGTATCAGCTTTCAATGTCAGATCTTACTGTGATATATACACTGTGATATATACAAGCCTGTATTTATTAAGAATCGCATGTCGCTCAAATTAAAACAAATGGAAACATTAAAGATGTGAATAAAACATAAAGATGAAAGTCATTCATTGTCATCGTCTTGCAGTTCTTCAATAACACCATCAGGAGAAGTGTGAGGTGGAACGAAGACGTTTAATCAGGAACTAATGCACATCCATTAGCAGGGAATTGGTATGAAAATAAAGCATAGTATAGCTGCTGAAAAAGCATATCCTGGTATCTGCTTTTTCCCATTCTGAAAGAAGATGACATTAAATGCCATTTTACACTGCAGCAGCAGTACAGGGGTTAAATTATTTGCTTTATATATATCTGCTCAAATATTCAACATATAATGGGTTGATAGGATCACTTTTAGACTAGAGTAATCAACAAAATGTAAAGATAATTTAAAAAAAATTCCAAGATAATATAAAAATAAAAAGCCGTTATTTACAGGTGCGACTTTTACCTTAGGTGATGAGACAAAGGCTGATGTGGATGATGCTGATAATCAACCAAATCAAAACTCCTTTCCCATTGTTAATTTATAGTTCTTTACCATTTGTCAGTAATAGAAATTTCTATTCAGGAAATTCAGTAGTTTTCAGAATGATAGGCCACAAATGCTTTAAGATGAATAACTGAAGAATAAACTGGAACTATACAGGGTTTCCATACCTGACAATACATAAGTAGTGGCCCTGGTGTTCCATGCTGATGTTGAGGAACAACAGGAAAGCCCCCCGTAGTACAATATGGTTCTCCTCTCCTGTGAGCTCCAGGCCAGTCCTCTGGTCGTACCACGTCACTTTATAAATGATGTTTAAAGAATCCAAAAAATACTCCTTCACCAATTCACAGTCTAATAACGCTGCCTCATGTGGGACTGCAAACACACGCTCAAACATTACTCCATGGTCCACGCACAAGTCTGTACTCACAAACACATACACACAAACAGAGAGAGAGAGAGAGAGAGAGAGAGAATATAGTTTGGGATCAAGGATGATCTGCTTTTAAAGAAACTACTATGTTGGACTACTATGTTTTAGTCTCTGTTTCTGTCACCAAAAGCAACAGTAAATGAAGCACACACACACACACACACACACACAGCTTTACCCAGACCTGCAGTTTCATTCTGCGATGTCGCACCAACACTGATGGTCCATGCCAAAGTCAGAAGAGCGATAAATCCCACAGCCATGTCTGAAAGAGAGGGACAAAGAACATCACCTCAACACATCTCATACTAATGAGTAACACAGCCTGGCTCTGTGTTCAGCGTGTCACTGCTCACTGTGAAGCTTAAACTCAGTCATTAAATCCAGTCTGAAGCCAAGCCCAGAGAAGGCGTGGGAAAAACAGCCAATTATTTCTCAAGAAAAAAAAGACAAAAAGACAGCTTTCACATTCGTAGTAAGATTTCTAATACAGCTAATAAATTAATTTGTCTCAGTTTTAAATAATCTATTCATATGCAACAGATATTACTGAGTAGAGCTTTGTATTTCATAAGAAAAGACTAATTAAATGCAGTTGTTGATAATGCACTAAGACCTTACTCAGCTCCATCTGACTATAATGTTCCTCTCATTTTTGGTAAAATGTGTACTCTTGCACTGATGCCGTGTTGCTTGGAATACACAGAGGAGGAGGGAGTAAGGGAAATGAGTAAGGATGCTTCATTGACCCTACATTCTTCACTGTGTCATTCTATCAACCACAAGTTCCTGCTAAATGATATCCCTAAAGACCTGCTCACGCAGTGCTGAAAAAAGCAATATAGCCTACTGCAGTGTAGGAACCCTAATGAGATTAAAAACAGCATTTTGCACATGTTTAGATTAGACAACACCACAATGTTACAAAACAAACCTTAGTTCTGACATGCAATAAAAGCTACCTCATAAACTATTAAAAAACCTAACTGACTTTGTTTTTAATCACTAATATATCCTAACTAAATAGAGTTGAATAACATCAATTCATAGTAAAACAAAGTATTGGGAGGGCTGAGCTTTAGAAGGCTGGTTCTGATTAGGGATTGTATCAATATCAGCAAAAAATGATGGATCGGAGAAAACAGATACCAGATATAAGATACTGGATTCTGTAACAAATGGTAAAGTCTGGAATTAGAGTTGGAAATGTTTAAATATAAAGAGACTTTACTGTTTTTTTTCTAGATTATGATTATTATACTGACACTTTAGACTTTGTATTGTATTTATTACAGTAAGAATGTAAGTGATTTTGTGTGAAAGTATTGGTATTGGAAAAGAAAAAGTAGTAATGTGCCATCTCTATTTCTGATTGGTTCATCAGCATGATTGCTCAGGATTAATTCAGCACGGCTGTGTTTAAGCTAAACACTTGGGCTAAATCTCAGTAGTTAAGGTTCTCAGAAGGTTGTGAGATTAAGTCCCAGCACCACCAAGCTGCCAGTGTTGGGCCCTGAACACTACCTGCTTCAGGGACACCATTTTTTACTTGCCTGTGTCCATGTACAGACTTCTAGTGATAGATATCTGATACAGAAAATACACCTATTTTTCTACACTAAATCCTAATAATCACAAACAAGAGAAAATAAAGATGTCATAAATGAGATGAGATGAATAAATAATAAATAATAATAAATGAGATGCCAGAATGGGATGCAAGACCATCACAGCTAGGGGCAGTGTAGCGTAGCCAATCCACCTACTGGCATAGGCATTTTGGGAGGTCAGAGTGTGTTCTCAGAGCTGGAGGTGCATCTTGACCTTTGAGTTTTGCAGCAAAAACACTCATCATGCACAGTAAATATTTACCTACAAATTTACTTCCACTATAAGGTGGATACTCACATCCCCATTTACATTACTTGATCAGCACAAAACCATAAAGTTATTTTTGACCTTTGGTTACACAAACATTTCTTTTAAATTGTTTATGGACAGACACAAATCACATGAAGGTTCTGTCTCTCCATCACAAAGTATGTAAAGTTAGTGTGACCTACTGTGTTATCAGAAAAACTGTGCCATTACACACTGCATCATTCTGCATATTCACTGCATATTCACCTCTGAATATGGATTGAGACCTCAAGATACTTGAGGCCTTCATGTTTCTCGCACTCCTTGCTGATTCACTCAGGAGTTGAAATGAGTCAGAGGTTTTAATGGAGTTTTGTGAAGTGATTTACAGTTACAGCATTTAGAGCATTTCGGACAGTCACATGGAGAATCTCTGAATCGGAAACAGTAAAAAAACAAGGCCATGTGTTCTGTTATAATCACAATTCCACAGACATCCTATCTTCTCTCCAGAGTAAAGGTTATTTTAAGAAAACACTTTTCTTTCTTAGCATGGTTATGAATAATGGACTTCTGATTAAAAGTGAAAGCAATTCATTAAAAAAAATCATTGTGTTTTTTTTCTTTGCATTCTTTGCTTTGATTGGTGTTCGTGATATAAATGGCCTCAGGTACACAGCAGACTTTGAACCCTGATGTACGTAAATATTTACTGTGCATGATGAGTGTTTTTGCTGCAAAACTCAAAGGTCAAGATGCACCTCCAGCTCTGAGAACACACGTAAATGTCAGTTCACTCGTATTTCATAGGTCTGGGATTAGTTGTGACCAGTTTGACTTCTGCTTTTCCCCGACCTCTTTCTTATCCTCCTAGTGATTAATTTTTATGTGGGAACAGAAATATGGATTTAATCATGTGATCACGCAACTCAGATTTGATAAGCACAACATGATAGATGACAGATTTTTATCTTCTGGGAACATATTTATGTTTTTAGGCCAGATGCCAAGAGTGATTCTCAGAAATGCTGCTAAACTGAGTACAGATTCTTCCCTTGCTATTTACAGTTGAGAGCAAAAGTTTGCACCCTCTGGGGTTTTTGAGTTTTTTTTTTTTTGTTGAGGAAATGTTAATGCACCTGTTTTTCAATTTGACTTAAAAAGTAATGTTATGATAGAAGAGGTGAATCCTGCAACAATCCACATGAGCATCTTGTAGTCATAAGAGAGATGAGAGGAAAAATGAGTGGGGGGAATTATGAGAGAAAAAAAAGTTGCTCAGAGGATATGAAAGAGGTTTCAGGCAGTTATATAGGCAAAGAGTGAGGAAACAAGTTATTACACTCTGTGAAACCAAACTTACCAATGTCTTGCTGCTATTAATTATCTTAAATTATCCTTTGTATACCCTTGTATCCAAAGGAGATATAAACTGTTGCACTCAGTTGTATTACAAAACACCGTGCCTTCTTTGCGTAAGATGATGAAATACTTTGTCCACTACTTTCAATCATCTCTCACGTTACACCCTCACAGCAAAATCCTCACAGCAAAATCCAATAAGACACTATGATCTAGCCAACAAAAACTTCTTTAGCTCACAAGCTCTTGCAGGATCTCAACTTTCTGTTTAATCACTGTGTCTTCTGTTGCTGTTACTCGTTCTGCCGGAGACAGTCAGCTCAATAAATCCACAATATACAACCATTATCAAGAGTATGGTTTTGTGGTTGAGGTGGATCTTTAACCAGTGTCCACTAGTGAGTTTTATTATTACGTTGTAGGCCATATTACAAACACAATGTGTGACATCACCACCACTATTTTGTCCATATTATGCCGTCTTTCATTATTAACTGACAATTATTCTAAATGATAAGACATTTGGTATTTGTTTGATTTTGAAATGGCTTCTTCAAACATTATATAATATTATACTACAGTGCTGTTGAATTCTCCTATCTGGTCAGAAGGTGATATGGTTTCTACAGAAACAGCTCATTCAAAGGGACTTGTATGGAAGATGGTCCACTAATAATAAACAGATTTAAATCATACTGTTATTTTACAACGAAAAATGTATCACCGTTGATATGGTGAAGGTTTCTGTCAGGAGACATTTGTTTAATATTTATGGAAGGAGTCTCCAGAGTCAGCACTTTTCCACCACAGAAAAGTTGTCAGGACATAGGAGCTGGTAACATGACAAGCTGTGTTTTTTCAAGAGAGTGAGAAAAAAGAGAAGCTGGTGAAGGAACGACTGTTGTAATTTCTAATCGTTGGCAAACTGCATTGATATAAGACTAATAATAAAACACTTCAGAAAGTGCTGTTATAGGATAATAATCATCAGGGTGAAACAGTAATTCAGTTAACAGTAACTCTTCATCACACAGACTCATTGTTGATTACTTTTATTTTCCTTTAATACCTCTATGTGTTTTATTCCTTACATAAGATCCTTAAAATTTGATCCTTAAAACACTGACCCTACAGCTGTACTTGCTTCAGCTAAGAGAATGTTATAGATAATAGATACCTGTAGGATCCTAAGGTACTTTCCATCAATATGCCTTTATTCATTAAATAATTTATAAAATTATTGAGTATGCATTATATAAATAGGCCTGCAAAAGAGCCTCCAGTAATGAACAAACCGGAATGATGCAGTGTGTAATGGCACAGTTTTTCTGATAACACAGTAGGTCACACTAACTTTACATACTTTGTGATGGAGAGACAGAACCTTCATGTGATTTGTGTCTGTCCATAAACAATTTAAAAGAAATGTTTGTGTAACCAAAGGTCAAAAATAACTTTATGGTTTTGTGCTGAACAAGTAATGTAAATGGGGATGTGAGTATCCACCTTATAGTGGAAGTAAATTTGCTCAATACAGCAAAAATCTGAGAAGACGAACATGAAAACAGGACCTGAGAACAGGAAAAAAAAGACTTCATGTCTTCATTAAAAAGGAAGTGCTGAAACAGCACCAAGGTCACTAAAAATTTCACCATGAGATTACATACAGAGCAGTCACAAAGTCTCTTTCCTGCAGAATGGATGGCTCTTCTGATGTGGTGCACAGGATTAAGATTCAGCTGAGAAATTTAGGATTCACTGGTTTGACTCTGATTCACAAAAGCAAAATATCCTAGACAGCATCATACAAGGATTTAACGGTGATATTGCATCTCCGGGATGAACTTTCAGATTTCAGGAAGTTTCTTTGGTTCTGATTTTTGCAAACCACATCCGATGTTGCTCATACAGCTTCTGCTCATGAGTGTAATGCAATATCAAGGCACAAGCTTTTAGCGTACATTTAGATTATTAAAGTAGGGATATATTAATCTAGGCTTGCCCCAAGAACACTGAGTAAGTGAGTGTAGAAGGACAGTGAGTCACTAGCTGTATTCACATGAAGACTGGAGATCTACCTCTTCACTAAGCATTTAAATGAACACTAATTATAGAAAAGCCTCACCTTGAAGTGGGTTCACTAACATACTTTTCACTAACTTTTCTCTAACAGGGTTTTAGCTTGAGTAATATTCTTAGACATTGGCATTTGCATTAGCAAGAGGCTATTTTTTTAGATTGAGATACAAAGCACTTTGTAAAGCACTTGGATAAGATTGCCTGCAAAAATGCTGTAAATGTAAATGTAGATGTTAGACCTTAGTTATGGAGCAATGTTGCAGTGATGATGAGTGTTAAAGGCTCAAGCAAATCAACCATAAATACTGACAAGTTAATTCATTTGCTGAAACTGCACATTAATTTTAATTTAACTTTTTTTGTAACTCATTCCACAGCAGGAAAATTGCCAAATTAATAAGGGAAATAATGAATAATAATGATAAGCAACACACAGACCCTTTTTATCTACATGGACTGAAATGGATTTAAATTAGAAATTATTCCAGGCAATCCCCCAGATTTCACTTGATCAGTTCCTATCAGTCAAGGAGCAGCTGATCCTTTAGGGCCTGTCACCTTTTGATTCAATCAGAACAAGAAATGTCAAGCATCTTTAGAAGAAGTGGTTTAGTAAGAGTCAAGTGGTATTGAGTCTATTATACACACTTTCGTTTTTTATTTCATTTTTCTTCTGCTTGTGGGAGACTTGAGTCATTTTGAGCAAGTGCTTTGTTAAGGAGAGAGTCTTTACATGATATAATTTCTTTTTAAGATTTATTCTAACTTGATTTATTATATAATGCTGTGATTTCACCTGGGAATATTAAAATATTAGCCAGATATTTCCTATTTCCTGTTTTCCCATGTGCTCTCTCATCAGATGTGCCAGCAATGTCAGGAACTGCACCACCGTTTGATTTTCAATTTATTCATTAGTAAACACTCCCATCCACAGTGATAGACGAGAGAAAGTCACAATGACAGAAAGTAAATTAAGATCTCTCAGTGTTCAATTATTTAAAATGGCTTTTTCTTTGCTTTAACAGCAGTTATTAGAAGATGAGCCACTCAAGATTTGTAATAAATATTTTTTTAGTGATGATTGATATGGGATAATTACGGCCTACTGTACACATGTCAGTAAACTGATCCCAAATGCTCTGTGCGAGTCAATAATCCGGGCCGTAAAAGACCATACAGAAAAAAAAACAGTTCTCCTCAGAGGAACATACAGGATCATGGCAGTTTTTCACTCTTCCCAAACCACTACTGGGCTTGAGATGTCAGCTGTTTCAGATATTCATTTCACTAAATCAGCAGCCCCAAGACTGAAAATTAGCAATGTATCCTGAGGACACAGACAAAGCAGCTTGATCATAAACACATATTTTATATTATTACCACAGACCAATGTTTTCCTCCTGCTTCCACAACTCACACAACCACCCTATTGCAAAACAGCTACCAACCTGAGAAGACTCATGAGACGCTATACCTGCCTGAAGCATATCTACAACCTTAGAGCACTTTAGAGCAACAAGAACAAAGCCACATTTCGAGAATTAGATTAATTCATAGCGAAAGAGCAAAGGCAGACATGTAAAGTTCTATTTTCTGGGGGAAACATTAAACCAGTAAAGGGAGAACTAGTGTTGTATAACTGTGGAATACGAAGATTAATCCACTGAACAAATCTGTAATGCTTGTCCTAGGAAGAGTCAAATGCACTTCATCAATCTTCCCAGACCCACCTTCATATGTCCGGGAATTAATTATGGACCATGAACAGTCGAGTGGTCGCCTGGGAACTAATGCTGTCTGCAACACACAGCCTCAAACCAAAACTTTTCCCCTTCAGCAGTAAGAGATCAAAATAAAGCCTTTTGCTTGCAACATGTGAGTCAGTGAACATAAAAACACAAGCATTTCCAGACTAAAATCTTAAGGAAAAGGGATATTAATGTATGAATTAGAATGAATGTCTGCAATATTGCACAGTAAATCATAAAGCAGGTATAATAACAGAATATTACTTGCCTTGGTGACAACATGTGGGTGTGAGACATCTGGTGAATCAGCAACTATTTGTATACCAGCAAGGCAGTTATTATAATGCAGAAGTTTAAAACAGTAAAATGTAGTGTTTAAAATAAAAAGAAGCTGTCTAGAAAAGAAATCTCTTGGAAACAAAATGCATTCTCAGGAGTGAATCAGAAGAGGGAGAGCGAGAGAGCGCGCACTCGTATGACTCACGATTCGGTGTGTCCAAGTACACAGCGTGCCTGATGGTCAAACATCAAGCTGCGTCAGTGTGAGCAAAAATAAAGCCAGGACAATACAGATGTTTATATAAGAGTCCCAGTGAACATCCAGACATTTCCTGAATCATTCTGAACCTGTGTTCAGTAAATGATCTAAGCAGCAGTGTATGCAGTGTTCACAGGGTTTTACTAACCCAAGATAAGAGAACCTACTTACCAGCAAATGAGAAATGTCCTTTTCTGCACACCTATGAAAAAAGAAGATGACTTGGTTTAATCGGGTCTGTTTTTGAACCACGGCACTACAAAAATGATGCTGACATCAAATTACATAAACTAATTAGTCATGTTCATGTTTGGAGTAATTCTCTTTCAGCATCTTGGCTGAAATTGCAGATGAGCTAAAATTCTACTAGAAATCCACAGACATTATCTTTCTCCAAGAATATAATTAATTCAGTTTTATCGCACTTATGATTAAATTAAACAGTCCACGCGCACACACACACACACACACACACACACCTAGGGGCAATTCAGCATTGTGCCAACGTGTCCATCTGTATATTGTTAATCCCACACAGATGTGAGGAGAACATGTGATGCCACCCAGATAGTAAACTGAGCTCAGGATCGAACCCAGGACCCTGGAGGTGTGAGGCAGTAATGCCACCCATGCCATGTAATTATTAGATATAATGAGGTTTCTGTAACTAAATCACCAGCAATGTTTTAATAGTAGGAATGTTGGGTTTAGTTTTTCTGTCTAATTGTTGATCATTAATTGTGATCACTCTTCGGTGCTCCAAATCACAATATGCTGGACTGCAGGGGAAACTAGCAGGAGCTTATTATATATACTATTAGGTGTGTGTGTGTGTGTGTGTGTGTGTTATCAGTAAAGTACCAATCTGTGCTTTGCCCCCGGTCCTCCAGGACTGCACTTGCACGGCCCTGTTATAGACTTTGTGTCTTAACTTCAGCCAGTAAATGCCTGGTAATGAGCTGATAACTTGAATGAAGTGTGTTAAGTGAGGAGTCCTGATTTACTGTAATACACAACTGTATACACTACTGCACCACACAGGGCAGGCTTTTTTATACTTATTTATTTATTATCTTTATTTATTTATTTATTTATTATCTATAGGCTTATCTTAGTACATAATAATTAGGATGTTCATAATATTGAGGATCACAGTTCTCCTGACTTACTTCCAGTGAATATGACTTCCCGTTAGACTTTCACACGCTATACGCCCACACACACACACACACACACACACACACACACACACACACACACACACAGAGAGAGAGAGAGAGAGAGAGAGAGAGAGAGACACACACACACACACACAACACACACTCGGGCTCAGTAGAAATGGCCTCACCTCTAATATTCCAGAGATTTGTGCCGGGTGTTTGCTTCCATGGTTCCTGGAGAGAGAAGTTTAGTAGGAACTCGTCCATAAACACACAGTGAAGAAGGTTTAAACACTCTGCTTCCAGTGGGCGTCATCTCTCCGACACTCAGTCAGGACTTGTCCATGCTCACAGGAACATTTGAGAAGCTGAATGTTGCAATTTCCTCTCCGGGGCTGGAGCTTTTCCTGCGCATCGTTGCGCAATAGGCCGGGCCGTGCTGTGGTGTGCTGTGCTGTACTGGGCTGTACTGGTCTGTGGTGTACTGGGCTGTGCTGTACTGGGCTGTACTGGGCCGTGCTGTGGTGTACTGGTCTGTACTGGTCTGTGCTGTACTGGGTTGGGCTCGGCTGTACTGGTCTGTACTGGTCTGTACTGTACTGTGCCGGGTCCTTTCTGCTTCTCCTCCGCGCCTCCGTGGCAGCAGACCCCATTACTCACTACTCAGCACTTTCACTACAGTTTCCTGGCAGATATTACAGTATTAGCTCGTAGTTTTTCAGTAGTTCTTCAGTAGTTTTCAGTAGTTTTTCAGGCTCCACTGCAGATACTGACTCGGACCGGATGATTTCCATGTTGGTCTTTCTGAAGCTTTCTGAAGTAGCAGTGAGCGTTTTTTCCCTGGGGACGTGGGAATGTTTTCTTCTATGAAATTTTCTGTCATTTCCTGTATACAATCATGTTTTTATGTTAAATAATTATTTATTAGCCCACTAAAACAGTCGAGGTATGTAACTAGTTTGGTATCAGAGGTACTCAGATAACCTCAGGGGGCGTGGCCTTAAAGACTGCACTCAGATCATTTCTGCCAGGAAAACGGGCAAAATGAGTAAAACTTACTGCCCAGTGTTTCCCAGGTTAGTTGCTGGATTCACTGCAACCATGACCAGGATCAAGCGGTTACTGAAGATGAATGAAAGTAATAAATTTTTTTCTGCAAAACACTGGTTTAAAAATGATCAGGATCTTTACAGTTAATACAGCCTCCCCTGGTGAGAATAACAGCACTCTCATTGTAAAGTGTCTCTTCCTGTAATGTCTACACATTTGTACAGGCTCTAGGTCCACTCCAGTATGCAGGACAGATTAAATTCATTCATATTTGTAGGTTTGTCTATGCAAACTTCAGGCTCAAATTCAGAGACTGAGATGGTTATTGCATATAATTGTCCTTCAATCACTTCTATGTTGATGTAGATGTACGGGCCTATATAACACTCCTAACAGAAGCAACCAGGTTTTGCAAAACTAATATCTGGTGATGATATTGTGGAGGATGTTATAACAGCACATACTTTTGGCCATAGGCTATACATTTTCAATCAGTGGCCCCAGAAAAGAACATCACAAAGAAATCAGACATCTATAATTCTCCAAGACTTGTGCACAGGGGTAAGATTGAGAAACTGATGAAATTGACAACAGACAACTGTCAGCTGCAGACATCATTGCTCAAAACCCTACAAAGAGTAGTAAATGTGCGCACGCTCAATTTTACAATTATTCATATCAGCCTCCGGCTAATAGCATTTCAAAATAACATTTCACTTATGGAACAGGCTTCCCTGTGTTCACAACATATTAGCATGTTATGTCAACACTGCAATATACCATAAACTAATGTTAAATATATTTTCTCTGTCATACTATACACTTTTGAATTAAATCTAGCTCCCTAAAGGGTTCTCCAGTTTGCTCTGGACAGTGTCTATACAGAAGCTGACAACAGAGTCTTTAACAAAAGAAGAAGTAGAACCTTGTAGAAAGGTAGCAACTTTAACCACTTTTACAAAAATCCTCTGGGCCTCCACATAGCCAAAATGTCTTGACTACATATGCACTGCATAAAGTACAGTCCTGTGAAAAAGTCAGAACCACCCTTTTGTGTTCAATCAAATGGCCATTCGGAACTGAGTGTTAAGAATTGGTGGCAAACAATAACGATGGGAAAATGTACAGTACATTAATTCCATTTTCGGGCAAACAGCCATGCAGTACTTATTTATGCAGGTCAATATTAAAGTTTTGTAACACAAATAAAATATTTACAGTTTTCATATTTATAGCCTTTGTGTGATTTTTTGTCATTATTGTTCATTACTGTTATTGTTAATGCTCATAGACTCAACAGTAAAAACAGTCTGAAATCTGTAAATATTTGGAAATATTTGAAAATATTAGAACTATAAGATATAAGTGATGTAGTCCAAAATTCAAAGTTCAGTTCATATTTTACTGAATACAAAGCTGTATTTCCAAATGTAAACAACAGGAGGAGCGCAAAGAGCATCTGTCTCCCTTTTTGTCCCTGCCGAAAAATCCAGCTTGGTCTGACCAGCTATCAGGCGACAGAAAGCACGCTGAGCTGGTCAGACTGGTAGACCATATTTACCAGGGGGCAAATTATTTTCCGGCTTTCTTAAGACTTAACTAAATTGATATAAATGTTTGTCACCAAAAGTTTCATATTTTCTAATTGCCTTACTGTTGTGTTATTTTGTTAAAAATAACTTGTCTATGATGTAGCATTAATCGTGGTAATTCAGAAAGTGTTTCCTTTCTACCAACACTTACCAGCTGGCAGTGATGGTCTACCAGTTTGACCAACTCGACCTGTGTTTTGACAGCTAGTCAAGGTTCAGTTGATGCGGGTGGGGAGTGAAGGCTAGCCCGTCTGGTCTGATCCCGCACAAGAGCTACTGTAGCACAAATTGGTGAAAAAGTGCCGATGCTGACCCTGTCCAGCACCGAAAGCACCTGCAATGGGGACAATGGGTTTTCTTTTACATCATGTAGACAGCTGGGTGTGTGTGCGTCGCTTACCTGGGGAAGAGATGGCACCAGGATGCACTATGGGAAGAAGGCAAGCCGGCAGAGGCAGTGTGATGCTCTGAGCAATGTTCTGCTGGGAAACTTTGGGTCCTGGCATTCATGTGGATGTTATTTTGACACGTTCCACCTACCTAAACATTGTTGCAGACCAAGTACACTCCTTCATGGCAACAGTATTCCCTAATGGCAGTGGCCTCTTTCAGCAGGATAATGCTCCCTGCCACACTGCAAAAATTGTTCAGAAACATGACAAAGCGTTCAATCCAATCGAGCATCTGTGGGACGTGCTGGACAAACAAGTCCGATCCATGAAGGCCCCCCTGGCAACCTACAGGACTTAAAGGATCTGCTGCTAACGTTTTTGTGTCAGGTACCACAGCACACCTTGAGAGGTCTTGTGGAGTCCAGGCCTCAATGGGTCAGAGCTGTATGAGTCCTGAATGCTTCAATGGGTCAGAGCTGTTTTGGTGGCACAAGGGGAACCTACACAATATTAGGCAGGTGGAAATATATACACAGTAGGTTCCAAAAGTCTGAGACCTCATTGAAAATGTGATATAAAATGGATCATAAGGATTTGCACAAACAGCTCGAGTGCACACTGTGATTAAAGCAAAAAAGGGGATGTACCAAATACTAAGAAACTCTGAAATGCATGTAAATATTTCAGAGATTCTGCCTTTCAAGGTTCAAGGTTCTTTATTTGTCACATGCATTACATACATGTGATGTATTAATGTAGTGAAATGTTTCTCCTTAGTGCCTCGTCCAACAGTGCAACAGTGATACATAAGCAGAATATAATAGAACAGAATATAATAAAAGCCAAATATGCTAAACGAACATAATGAATGAAATGGAAAAATAAAATAGAATAAAATAGAATAGAATACACTCTATCTGACAAAATATAGATGTTACATGTAAAAATATGTAGAAAGTGTTTAGCAGCTTGAAAAGAGGAATCTTAGCAGCTTTTTGAGGATGTAGTGTGCAAAAGATTCATGAGTTTTTGTTTGTCCACAGTGCAACTGTTTGTGTATGTGTGTCTGTGTGTGAGGTAGTTGTATGCAGACTTCTCAAGTGTCCTCATTCAGTAGCCAGATTGCCTGAGGGTAGAAACTCCTCCGGAGTCTCTCTGTGTTGGTCCTCAGGATCCAGTAGCGCTTCCCTGAAGGGAGCACTGAGCAGAGACTGTTTCCGGGGTGGTGAGAGACTTTTACGATCCTCCTGGCCCTGCATCGCTGGTTGTAGATGTATGTGATGCAGGGGATAGAAGTCCTGATGGTCGTCTCCGCTGCCCTCACCACTCTGGACAGTACATTCCGGTCCTTGGCCGTGGTGCCTCCAAACTAGGTGGTGATGCTTCCAGTGAGAAGACTCTCCACAGCCCCAGTGTAGAAAGCCTTCAGCACCCTGTGAGAGACCCTGAACCTGGCCAGACACCGGAGATGGTAGAGACGCTGTTGCACTCTTGTCGCCAAGCTGTATGTGTGTGTAGTCCATGACAGGTCTTCTGTGAGATGGACCCCAAGGTATTTGAAGCTGCTCACCCTCTCGACTGTGGCCCCTTCAATCAACAGGGGGCTGTAGTTCCTCATCTGCTTCTTCCCATAGGCAATAATCATCTCCTTAGTCTTGGTGACATTCAGGGAGAGATTGTTATTCTGACACCACGTGGCGAGGATATTTACTTCCTCTAAGTAGGCCTTCTCGTCACTGTTGGTGATGAGGTCAACAACCACTGTGTCATCGGTGAACTTCACCAGCCTGTTGGAGCTGTGCGTGGCCGTGCAGTCACTGGTGTAGAGGGAGTACAGCAGGGGGCTGAGGATGCAGCCCTGAAGAGCTCCAGTGCTGATGGTGAGTGTGGAGGAAGTGTGGTTTCCCATCGTGAACACCTGGGGGCATCTGGTCAGGAGGTCCAGGATCCAGTGGCAAGTTTTCACTCAAGTTGTTGTCAAGAATATAATTTGTTATGAAAATTGTTGCATTAAATTAGAAAAATAATGCAAATTAGAAGCATTTTCACTAGCGCTCTCAGACTTTTGGACCCCACTGTATGTACATGTATATATATTTTAAAAAGTTTGGACACCCCTGATTTGTGGCATCTGTTTGAGCAGCACCTTAAGCTATCAGTGCCATGACATTCTTGGTGCCATAATCCCCAAATGCCTTGAACATGCCCACAAACAACAAAGTTGTGAGCACAAAAGAGACTCTTATGCCATCAGTTTCTCTCTAGCATAAACGCCCAGTGTTTCTCAGAGATGTGTAAGAGATGTGAGAGGCTAGACCACCTCTTC
Source organism: Pangasianodon hypophthalmus (assembly GCF_027358585.1). Classification (NCBI taxonomy): domain Eukaryota; kingdom Metazoa; phylum Chordata; class Actinopteri; order Siluriformes; family Pangasiidae; genus Pangasianodon; species Pangasianodon hypophthalmus. The sequence goes on along the minus strand of NC_069714.1, from coordinate 3,135,094 downwards.
GCATCATTTAGTCACTGACAAGATACCAAACAATCCTGATTGCCACTCAGAAAGACAGACATCTTTCTGACTCTAGATAATCTTATCACCCTACCATTTGGGAGCGCACATCTGGAACAATAGTAATGGGTTGGCAACAGAAGGGTATCACCTTGGGTGTTGTTCTTAATTTACATTAAGATGAAACCTCATTTACATTGTAAGCAGGAAGATTAGGGTGAACTAGTATAAAACGTTTGAGTAAATGATGATCAGCATTCATTCCAACTCTGGTGGATCCAAGGTGCTTCATGTAGTTTGTTACTGCTGTGCTGTAAATAAACCTCTTCAGTTTTCCTTACAATGCACTAGATGTTTTTTACATTATTTGGTAGCGAACAAGAAAAAATTCTTAGTTCTTCAGTGTCACGTCCTTCTTACTTCAGGATCAAGATTAAAATATACAACGCAGACCATGCATCGAGGCTTTAGGTTATTGAGTTCCTAGCACAAAAGTGTACATCATTCATCAGTTACACTGAAGGTCAAAGCAATCGGTTTGCATTGAAGATATCACGTGTAAGTAATGTGCATGGAACTTTTGGTGTGACGGATCACAATACACAGATAATTCATCCCATTAAGTCATAATTACTACAGCAACATCACTTACAGATGCAGAGATCTGATCCGGTCCCAACAATACATTACTGTCATCAGCTTCTCCAGCTCCAGTAAGTGGTGCAATGAGAATAGTGTCATTAAATTAAATAAATATTGGGCATGACAGGTTAAATAGTTCATGTTGGAAGTACTGAAATATGACCTAAAGGTAACACAGGCTGGGAATAAAGGATCTTAGCTGAGTGAGAGAAACCAAATACATCAAGAAAAAGAGACATATAGAAGGCAAACTTTAGTTTTACTTTTTTTTATTGAAGACTATATACATGGTGTTATATGTGCAGTCACTATTTATGCTCTGTTACACGTACTGACGTATAAAAAAAAAACTAATCTAACCCTGAGGAAGGGTAAAATTGTGTGTGTTGGAAAGACAAAAGGCATTTAAAAGATGCTGTTCTGTCGAGCCAGGATGTAGTCATTGTGTTTGTGTTGTTTGCGGCACAGCAGACGCAGGAACACACACACCACCAGCATGAAGAAGCAGGAGGCAACAGGAGCCACCACTAACCACGCCAGCATGGAGTCTGTGATGGGGAGAAAGTACAGTTAAAGTGTGCGCTCTAATATTTCACATGAGAATTAATATTGAAGTTAATATGACAATAAATGCAGTTTGTGATGCTACTGAGAAACTGCAAAGATTTTTCCCGTGTCACAAAACCTTTACCTCTGACTGTAACAAAGCGTTCACACTGGAGACTCCTTCCATAAATGCTAAATAAACATCTCCTTTATTGATTTAATAATTAAATAAATTTTTAATAAGAATAACAGGACTGTTCATATTGTGGTGCTTAGAAGAAGAATATCTGTTTTGATAAAAAAAAAAAAAAAAAGATGTAGGATGTAATTTCAGACAGATATTACAGTACACCTACCTTCCAGTTTAATTTGTATAACAACCTCCTGTTTTCCTGATAAGTTTTGAGCGACACACTTCAGCTTGGCCCTCGTGTCCTCCTCATGCACTTCCAGGAAGAACAGCAGCGCCTCCACACGGCCAGCTGACACCCTGCGAAAAGCCACACGATTAATACCCACTTAATATCTCTCGCTCCCTCGCTCTCCCTCCCTCCCGTCCCTCCTTCTCTCTCTCTCTCTCGCTCTCGCTCTGTTGAGCTACACATGCCTCTCCTGAGATGCCAGTGATCCTGACCCATCCTGATGCACTACTTCTGGTTGGAGTTCTCATCACTTGGAAACTCGCTCACAGCTGCTAAGGATGGACCCACATGGACAGCCTGAAGATACATGACATTACTGTGGATGATACTATTTAAAAACCATGAAGATGGCTTTGGACTTCAACTTCAACAAAATCAACTTCATGTGAAAACTGTAATGAACTTCCTGTTTACGCAATTTTACTTTTTGATCACGTAGTACACAGTTATAGATGGGAATTATTTATGATCGCTCTATCTGGTGTCACCCAGATGAGGATGGGTTCCCTCTTGAGGTTTCGTCTCAGGGAGGTTTCCTCAACACCGTCACCTCTGGCTTGCAAATTCATATATTTAACATTTATATCTTGGATTTATTTATTTCTGTAAAGCTGCTTTGTGACAATGTCCATTGTTTAAAGTGCTATACAAATAAAACTGAACTGAACTGAACTTAATCCAACTTTGGAGGATTACACTACTACATTACTAGCATTGTTCTCCTATTTATATTTTTTAAAACGAAAATAGAGTTAAGTGCATAATGTATGCAGTCCCGCTTCTGAGTTTCTGAATGAAAACTTTGTTCGTGTCATTTAAAATTGTTTTTTCTATTACATACAGCCTTATTAGCCATTAGCAAGATTAAAAGTTTGTGTACACCCTGATCTGCTCTAATTTACTTTTTAATTTGCTGAATCTTATTTATGCCATGTAAATTCAAACAGCCTCTAAAACTGTAATGCTACAGCACACAGAGACATTCTATACAAGTGTGTTTCCAGCTTTGTGGCAACAGTCTGGGGAAGAACCGCATATGGGTGTGATGGTCAAACGTCCACATACTCTATATATACATATTTGTCAAGAGACTTAAAACAGAGAAATTGTTTATGGAAACCATTACAATGAAAACCATAATTTAGAAATGATGAAGTAACATTTGTAAAATATGACTGAGCAAATGTCTTTTTTTTTCCCAAAGAAAGTGTATTCAGACAGCTTTTGTTTTGCAGTTTTAACTAATTACAAGGCAGTGTGTATATATGCTGTTTATTCTGATATAAATGATTAACATTTTAGAGTACAGTTGAAAGTGACACTGTAATATTTGAGAAAATTTAGTTATTGTTTAATTTACTATTATGTGATGAGTGAATGAAGAGGGTTTTGAACTCTCACCTCCTTGCTTCCTGAAATGCTCGGCCACGCAGATAAGAGGTGTCCACCAATTGGCCGTCCACCAGCCAGGTGAGCTCAGTGATGTCGGGTGATCCGTCGCCCACAAACGCCTCACACTGTATCACCAAACTGGAGCCTGAACACAAGCAGCATCAAACACAAACGCAATGAGACAAATACACATCTAAATGTTTATTCTTTTATTACCATTTTTACACAAACACTGCATATGCATGTGCACACATACTACAATGGTCAGATCCATAACTTAGAGCTGTTTTTGAGTCTTTTAGCAAAATACAAAGCAACGTGTTACTTTTACTTTATGATACCCCAGTGCTGTTGAGTTCTCAAATCTGACTGGTCATAAGATGTTCATTAATATTCTATAACCTGTAAGTCTCAGGGTGCCCTCATGTCTGTGTTAGCTTCTGGCTCTCCCTCTTGGTTATGCTGTCATAGCTAGTATTGCCGGAGTCCCTGCTTGCACTGTGCACACAATGTACATTGTCCTTAACCATTACACGACAAGGTCATACCTAATTATCTGTGTTCTCTCCCCCCCTCCCCCTTTCTTTCTCTGTCTGAGCTACACATGCTACTTCTGACATACCAGTGATCCTCACTCCTTCTGCTCTCTGGACATTTATTTAACATTTTTGTCAGTGCTTTCGAAAGGTCAGAGGTAAAGCTGTAGCTAAGTTGTTTTTTTTGCCATGGAAAAGTCTTCAGAAGGCTCAGAAAGAAGGCTCAGAGGCTTCTCGGTGACATGACAAGCTGCATTTTTGTCTTTTAATGTCAAGACAGAGCAAAACAAGGAGGCTGTTGAAGGAATGACAGTTTATAGCTGCTATAAACATAAATCATAACAGGAACTAACTTGTTTTGATGACAGTTCACAACATTAACTTTAAATGTTTCTTATTTAACAAAGAAAAAAAAACTGTAATTGTCAAATTGCTGTGGGACATGCTGCTGTTCGAAAATAATGAATTTTATAATGGTAACAGTGACTCCACTTCACATCAGAACAACCCTGTCACATATTGTTTTCCTATAACAGCATGCCCCAAGTCTTTTATTCCCTGCGTAAAGGATGCATGATTCAAAACTGAGAAAATGCTTTGAGAAATCTTTCTATTAAAATTTATGTGTTCACACAACATTTATTAATTTTTTTTCCAAAAAGAGTATCCTTAACTTTCATAGTTTTTTTTTTTTTTTTTTTTTGGAATGCAGGACTATTCTTATGCTGGACATCAAGTATCGTAATATATTTTTCCATATTACCCAAAATACGTACTGCTTCATTCAGACACTAAAGCGTGTACACGCCTATCACACTGTGCCACCCGATGACTGATAACCGATGTGGACTCATTGTCCTATAGCACCATGAATGATCTTTTATCAATGTAGTGTTTGTTTTCCATACATGATAAAATGAAAGCAGTGCTTGGTTAGTGGTAGTCTTTACGGTTTGTATAAAGTGTGCATCACGTTGTTTTAGCTTGTACCTTATCTGTCTTGTCATTAATTAAAGAGATGAAACTCACCATGACGACTTTCAATCACAGAGCCGTTTACAGGAGTGGTTATGTAAGGGGGCTGTAGGCTGGGAGCTGCAAGGAAACATTCAAAACATTACATATCCACACATTATATACAGCTCAGGGCAAAAGTTTGCACCCCAAGAGGATCTAAAAGCTGTTGGAGGCAGCTATAAAAGTGAATTTGGGTTATTTAGAAGAGTGGCTCTCAAAGTAGGGTGTGTGATTTTTAATTTCGTTACAGTGGTAGAAATTACAACCCACCATTATTAAAGATATTATATTTATCATGGAGTTCTTTAATTATTAGCTGGAATTTATCATCCACATCTCAATAACTCTGAAACATTTCAGCCTATAAATAATGACATCTTGGACCCTACCATGTTCTGGATGGTCAAAGGCTCAGGAATAAACACATAATTTAAATACACACGTTTAAATAATGAGCCTAGTATTTGAATAGTTGGATTATGTTCATGGAACATAAACCTGTACTGAGAGAATCTGTGAAATTTATTTTACAGTTAAAGGCATTAAAGGCTGCAAAAATGACAGAAACCATGATGCAGAAAATGTTTCAATCACTTTCAGAAAGAAGGTGCAAACCTTTGAACTGATCATTTTGTGATACTGGAAGAACATTATTAAGCTCACACTAAATGTCTTATTGCTAAAAATTAAATTTATGTGTTGTCATCATTTTGTACAAAGGCTGAACAAACCCCTTTTCCCAAAACTTTGACTGGTAATGTGTATACATACTACAGTATAAACACACACACACACACACACACATACACACACACACACACACACACACACACACACACACAAGTATATGATCTTAGCTGTCTAACGTCACTCACTTGTCAGAGTAACGTCTTGTGATTTGGTGGTGGGTTCTGTGTGTGACTCGGGTACGCTGGTGACTGGAGCTGAAAAAAAAATGTGTGCAGAAATATTACAAACACACAAAAAATCAATGTGCAGAGAAAATGATTACAATTTATTTTATTCTCCACCATTAATGTCACAGGACAATTGCTGTACTAAAATAACAGTCAATTATTCAGCTGTAAGTAACATACATACTCTGAGTCTCTATGCAGAAGTATAAATAGCACTGTTCTATTAGAAACTGTGAACTGCTATAATATAACATATCACACATTATTCAATTATATTATCATATCAAGGGCTTGGACCCAGATGTGCATTTGGCTGAAAAAAACATAAAAACACTTATAACTACAAACTAAAGCTGTTTAAAGAGATCCAGTTCCTTCATGATGTCTAGTATGTTCAGTTTTATTACCCATTAATAAAGCTTAAAACACTCAACACTGACTGACCAAAGTTTGTTTTGCCTCTTTTGTGATGATTTTCAAATATCACTTCTGCTACCAAGCTCTTAATATATTAAAAACTTTTAATGAGGAAGGTCACAATTTCAACTCAAGGGAAAGTTGCCTCCATTTTTTATACAGACTCAATGACTCAATGGTTTCAAAGCCTGTTGCACAGTACTGTATATATATTAGTGATGAATAATGGAAATTGCATTCATTTCTATTTGATTGTAAACAGTTCTTGATTCCTGTTGTGTAAACAGTAAAGCATTGCCCCAGTCTTATCCATTACGTTGCTATGGTGTAGATGAGTGTGTATATGACTGTGTAATGCTGGAGGTCGTTGTCTTACATAACACTTGTAGTTTCCAGGTCCTGCTAACGTTGTATTGTGCATTGTTGAAAATCACCGTCAGCCAGCAGGTGTACAGGCCCTCGTCCTCTGCAGAAACGTTTCTGATGGTAAGAGCGTTTCCTGATAATATTTCATAATGAGTCCCGTTCATCAACGGGACACCAGCATGAAAACCCTGGACATAACAAAACAACCAGTGTGTTACTGAGCACTGATATACTTGTAGGAAGTTTCTGGATTGTGGTTCAATCCTAGTCTAGACAAACCAACCATATCTTCCTCTTACTAAACAGGTATTCACTCTTCTCCACAAAAACCATACCTTGAACCAGCGTGGACTTTCCAGCCTGTTGAAATGATTTGTGTGTGGACATTCGATGGTCAGGTCCTTGTCTGGCTTTGCAGAAACAGGATGTGACATCATCTCCATGTCTTCTCTTCCTTTCTCATAGATGGTCACAGTGAAGCTTCCAGTAAGGCAGAACGTGTCGCTGCTAAATGGACGACAGACACATATGTGAGAAAAAGAGGCTGTGACATTATTAACACATAGCCAACACAAGTCCAAACGTCTGAGTGCACTGGAGTGTAATGATTATCAAATGTGTGGAAGGATATACACCACGCAAACCGTATGTCTAAATGTTTTATTAAATATCACAATAGGTGTGCAATACAGCACTGTTTAATTCTCGATTCTGATTGGTCAGAAGGTGCTGATCACTTTTCCATAAAAAAGAAAATTAGCTGTAACACTAGTTTAGCTGGCAAATCACAGGTCTATCTTAATGCCCTTGTTCTAACACGTTATCGTTTCTATAGTAACAACACGGACTTGTATGGTGGACGCGCCACATAATCTAAGCATAGAAATGAACTAAAGCTGCTTTGTGACAATGTCCATTGTTAAAAGTGCTATACAAATAAAATTTAATCGAATTGAACAGATTAAAAAAAAAACTTCTTGTTATTTAACAAAGAAAATGTCTAACAGTTGATATGGTGAAGATTTCTGTGAGGAGATTGATGGAAGGAGTCTCCAGTGTCAGCGCTTTGTAACAGTCAGTAAATTGTTCACCATGGGAAAGCCTTCAGGATAGAGGAGAAGAGTCTCCCTGTTCTTTTCCTGTTTTATCATGTAAATGATAAAAAGAACTCACTTGTCTTATGAAAGTTCCACAACATTAAATGCAACTATAAATGTATAAAATCTATGTGTTATCTTTTTGCTGTGGCATAAGAGGAATAAAACATTTTGGGAAGGAAAATAAACAGTAACTGCTTCACACTGTTATTTTCTTATAACAGCACATCATGTGTTATTCCTTACTTAAATAAATTAAAGTCAATTTGAAACTGCAAATAAACTATAAATCACTTGCACAGTCCCGCCTTCATACTTTAGACCACGCCCCCTACCTCAGTCTAATGCTGGTACCGAGTGAAACCAAACTAAGCGCTGGGCTAGAATGTGATTCTGCTTCACTGCGTCACACAGTGTCAGGAAACACAAGGTTTGAAACACTGAACAACTCCATTTCCTTCCTCAGCTCATAGTTTGTTGTCACTCAATGACAGCATCTGAGGTAACAGTGTTACCCAAAGTTTTGAGAAATTGTTCAGAGAATTATTTCAGATGAAAATAAAGTTCTAAATTTTCTAAAATAATTTTCTAAAATAAAGTTCTAAATGTTATTAATATAGCCAATTGTGCTTGGAGACTAATGTGTGATGAGTTACACATTCAGTTACATACTTCCCAAACTTCCAGCTAAAATCTTCTCTTAGCTGTTAGCTACATTAGCCTCATAGCACCAGTGTTAAACAAAAAAAAAAAGCACAGTTCGAACAATAAACATGTCTTTGTTTAAATTAGTGAAGAATTACGTGCTTCTGTCAAAACCTAAAATGTGATAAATCAGTATTAGAGTTAGATAAATGAGGGTTCTGGACTTGGACATATTTATATAAAAACATCTGAGTAAAGGTTAAATTATCAGTCTTTCAGGTACGTTTTCTGAGATTACCTTAACACATAGGTGTACGTTCCCGAGTCTGAGGGCAGAGAAGGGAGGAGCCAGAGGGCCCGACCCTTCTGCACAACCCTGTGACCCTGGTTTCTGAGGTCATGATGCTTGCTGTGGAACAACTGGAATGTGGAGCTGTTGTCTACAGGCAGTTTCCTGTACCAAATGTTAGCTTCCAGAGTCGGGAATGTGATGGCCATAGCTTCTCCCTGAGCGTGGAAATCCTCAAGCTCTTCACCAATCACCTCACAACCAGCTAGAAAAATCACAAGCGTCTATAAGTTTTGGGATAACAATGTGGACATATAAGCAATTCATTAAATGTCACAGGACACAGGAACATACATAAAAAGTGCTTTTTTTTAAAAAAAAATCTGGTTGTGAAAGTATGCCAATATGATGGTGCTATTATCTGTATCTTTTTAGTCCTCAAAATATCTGTGCTTTAAACCAGAAGTGGGTGTGAGCCGAACCGGAAGAGGTTTTTGTTTGTTCATTCGTTCTTTTTTTTTTTTTTAATCAAACCCTACCACTATGCCTTCTGATACACTGAGAAAAAGGAAGGAATAAAAAGTCATTTCATTCAACTCCTGAACCTCTACAATGCTTAGAGTTAATTGACTCGAGCTCATCATCGGTCTCAACCAGATGCCCTGTGGAACTTTCTGGAAAGCTTTCTATCTAATGTGACTGATTAAGCTAGGAAACTGCTTTTCAAAACAACAAAGTCCAAAATCAAAAACTGTTTATAGTTGACATCATAATATAGCATTTTCTGTAACATTTTATGTATCACAATATAAGATTTTAATATTATAGCATAGCCATCTAATAATATTTTCAGATTTACTTCAGAAGTTGTTAAATTCTACACGAATTCTTAATTAGAACTGTTCACTTGACTTTTCACATGCCATCAGAATTTACTACAAAGTTGGACGCAGTGCTGCTGCCAGTCAAACTGGGGTCCTTTAAGCAGCATTTTATTGTAATATTCGGAAGATTTATCTGGAAGATTTTTTTTGTTTTAATAATGATGGAGAATGTTGATTTAGGAATGATGCGTGCAATAAATGTACAAGTTAATATTTTAGATTTAAAAATTATGCACTCCCTTTGTAAATGAACATTGTCCTTGTCATGCCCTTAGCAAGTACTAAGTAAGAATGTTGTACAAAAGTATGAGACTATGAAACCTTTCTAGCAATATTTCTTTAAAAAAATAAATAAATTAAGACAAAAAATACTGAACCTACAACATGTATCTTTATTTGTTTAAAATACGTCATCTCTGTCCAGTCCTTATCTCATCATCTGTTCCTGTTATGTGCTAACATTGTTCACTGGCATAGATGACAACATAACAAAACAATCTTTGTCCAGATGCAGTGTGTCAGGGTCTCCCACAGAGTCTCCCACAAAAAAAAAACAAAAAAAACAAACAAAAAAAAACCAGATAAACTAAAAATGCAAGAATATAAAATCTGTTCTAGCACTTTCTCGAACATACCCGAACCCTGGAGTAAAGGTGTGTGTTAAGGAACGAGAAGGTTTTTTGAGTCTGCTCTGTAGGGTGAATGTTGAGAACATGCTGAACTGTTTTTTCTACGTAAGCAATGCCTTTACTCATTCATTTATCTACAGTAACTGTTTAAACGCTTCAATGGAAACTGCTTTGTAATATTTGAGCTGTTTGTGTGAATAGTGTGTCATTTGTTTGACACTCAGCTGTGTGCAGGAGGCAGATGGAGACAAGCAGCTATCTGGATACATGGAAAGAAATCTTACTGAATCACAGACACAGCACATTAAAAATTAATGCTTACTGTATTTATCAATGCACATTTATAATGCCTTCTAGATTTAGTCTAACAATTCAATATATTTTATGAAATGAAATGCAAAGTTATTTTGTTAAATTAAGGTAGAGTAAGAGTTCATTAAACAGTTTCATTATTAAGCAAAGAAGAACAATCACTGGTCATAATAAAGGAAGCGTTGTCTGGTTTAGCAAAAATGGCAGTGAACCATTCGGCAGCCTGATGGATGAGCCGAGCCAAATGAAATTCAAATGAGCGCATTCACTGAAAAGAGCCATGATTGCCTTCAGTAGTGTGCGGGACTGTCTGTTTTATCCCACCTGTTCCCACATAAAGTTTGACCAATCCCATCTACAACTTCAGCTATTTTTGCTGATATTTTCTAATTAAATAATAGGTAATAAATAACCACAGAGACCTCAACCAGGATAAAGCAGTTACAGAGAGTGAACGAACAAATGAGCGAAGTCTAATTTACATAAGATGCAGTAAAACTAAGTTATTATTAGTGGAATAGTCATCAACGTCTTAATGACAAAAGTCAATTGTATGTTGTTAATGCAAGTCAATCCACTAAGATTGAAAGAGTCACAATTTCAGTTCTCTTAAATGTTCTTCACACTAAAGTATCTTATGACAGCTGATCGTCTGTAACGCTCCTACAATCTGTAAGTCTTATGCTTATAGAAAGACAGTGCTTTTAAATGCTCCCTAATCATTTAGATTTGAAACAAATCATAGTACTATATCACGCTTTTACCATGAATTCATATTTACTAGTGCTGTATTTTTTTTTTGTAATTTGCATAAAGAAAGAAATATTAGAACATATTCAGTAATTTTAATGAACTATTTCAGCATTACTTCCACTTTCTTTAAATGCTTCTTTTTGTTTGTACCACACCACATTTTCTGTACAATACTGCACTTAATTCTGATTATTTTGAGTTACAGTACACGGAAATAAAACTGTGACACAGTCAGCAAAAAAATGGCAGTAATCTTGATGAAAATATAAGTGAAGGTGTTGTAAATGCATGTCGCAGTGCAGAGTGAGCACCACATCCAACACGCTCCCCTGTTAATGACCATGGCCTGTCTTTATCCCACTCAGCTTCAGTCTGCTTCACCTGCCTGCCTGTGTCTGTGTCTTTATACTGGCTCCCGCAGGATCCAATCCCTGATACAGACCTCTACACTGCAGTGTTATATGTCATTCAACGGTGAAGACAGTGGTTTTAAGTTAGTTTGCTGAATCTTGCTGTTTTGAAGCCCAAAATACAAATGAATACAGGAATGGGCAGAAACCATGGAGCTGATTTTCCCCTGAATTCAGAGGCAGGGATTCTGCTGAGACCGGATTTTCTTCATCTGGGACAGATCCCAGAGAGTGACAAACTTCACCTATTACTTTAACTATTATTAAACGCATAGATGAGGGGGAAAGAAACAGCACACTTATTTTCCACTCACACTACCTTTCAGGGGCACTGCACCAGCAGGGGCAAGTCCACAGTGCAGGATAAGCCACACGCTGAAACCTATGGCACACTGGGTGAAGAACAGAGCAGACATGAGCAGAACAACTAAATATACAATCACAAGCACAAAACTTAAATAGAGCTTAGATATAGAAAAATATCAGCTCATATCTCATCATCTACATCAGGGTTTCACACAATTTGCAGCCGGCTGCCCCTTTAACAGTAAAATGAATCCCACAGACCCTCTCAGTGCAGATTTATTTTTAACATTATATAAATGTGAGAAATAATATTTTGTCTATTTATTAGAGGTATAGAGATTTTTATTCCTGAACTTTCCACCAGCTGAACACATTAGCTTTGAACACACTGATTTAAAAATTAAACACATGAACACATTGATTTAAAAATTAAACACAGACAGGAATAAAATGAAAGTTTGAAGCTGGTTCAGCACTTACTAGCTTTTAAGTTTTGGTCTTAAGAATTTCCTTCTGAGAAAACGCTCAATACTGAAGTTTACTACTAAAACACACTGTAAACAGAATTTTATTCCTGAAAATATTCAATATTGATATTATTTCAATGAGTACAATAATATTTTGTCTATTTATTAGAGCTATAGAGATTTTTATTGCTGAACACATTAGGGTCTGCTGCGGTTTGGATTAAAAGCATTCAATACACTTGAGGAAATATAATAGCTTTGATAAAAATCTAACAACATATAAAAATATCACTAACCGTCTGGCTATGCTTTATGGATCACTGGACGTCCCCTGACCTCAGTTTTTTTTTTTTTTTTTTGAGAAACACTGATTTAAAGAAAAGTATAATAAGAGCACAAGACCAGGAGTTATTCATATCTCTAATGCACATCATGCGCAGGCTCTCATTAACTTTCTGGAATAGATCATGGGAGGAAAAAACCTAAATTATTATTAGTGTAATAATCCTAATAAACCAAAGTCAATTGTATGTTGTTAATGCAAGTCAATCTACTAATATCGAAAGAGTCACACTTTCAGTTCTCTGAAAATGTTCTTCACACTAAAGTATCTTATGACAGCTGATCGTCTGTAATGCTCCTACAATCTGTAAGTCATATGTTTACAGAAAGACAGTGCTTTTAAATGACAGTGCTCCCTAATCATTTAGATTTGAAACAAATCCTTTTACTACATCACGCTTTTACCATGAATTCAGATTTACTGTATGGTTTTAAATGTAGTCTACATAAAAAAATATTAGTGATATTACTAGACAGGATTAACAGAAACGTTAACTCAAACAGTTAACCGTTATTATGTACAACAAAATCATCTGAAAGCCTTAATGATTCAGTGTTCAGTAATTTCTCTTAACTATTTCAGCATTACTTGCAATTTTTTAAAATGCTTCTTCTTGTTTGTACTGCACCACATTTTCTGTACAATACTGCACTTATTCCTACATTAATTCTAAATGTGTTAAGTGACAGTTCAGGATGATAAAGCTCTGACAGAGTCGGTAAATAACCGGCAGTAATCTTGATCAAAATGAACTTAAATAGTTTATATAACGATTCTGTGTCTAGCATTAAAGAACAAATATAGAATATTTGAGGACATTCATACATCTGCTCTCTCTTACACACATGCACACACACAAACAAAGGTTCCCAAATTTCCTCTCGGAGATCAATAAAGTACATTTAATTTATCATTCTCACCTGGATTTTGAAGGTCATCATGGTGAAGGTAAGGATTAGACTGAAAAAGTGGTGACAGAGCACTTGAGGGAGAGAGAGAGAGAGTGATGAAGACATGCCTAGATATAGGCACATATGATGAAGGAGGAGACTGAAGCCGTGAGCAGTTCCCCTTTTCCTCTTCTTTAGATGCGTATACTGTGTAGGTGGCAGTTGGGGAAACCTTCGACTGTGAGCTCTTTTAAGGTTCCTCACATGAGCTTGGAAATTCCTGAGCTTTCCATGACACATACAGATAAACACACACACACACACACACATATTTCATGACACATGGGTGAAGAACAGAGTGTACATGAGCGGTGTCAGAGTCTACAGGAAAAAACAAGATATCAGAATTGTTCTGCACCTTGACGTTAAAAAGCACACTGATCAATTTCAGCAGAACTGATGCAAACAAACAATTCTGATAAAGATAAAAATAAACTTATTTTAAAGAAGATTCTGATTAACATAAAATAAAAATCCTGAAAATTTAGCATCAACACTCATGTACTTTGCACTCATGCAAAATGGTCTTACAAAACCAATGCAACTGCTGGCTGAAAGAACTGCTTCCGTAAAATCCCTGAATGGCCTTTTTGGGGGAAATTTTACTATTATTTAATATTTATATATAGATGACATTAGGACACACATACAAACACACTCACAAAATGCTTAACAAAGCAATGTTAGAGATATTTGTAATTAAGTAATAGAGCTTATGTAATGAAGTAATATGTAACAGAGCTTAATTTAAAAATGAAACACACGAATAGAATTTGTGAAGCTAGTTTGAAGCTTAATAGCATTTTTCATAAAGTCTACCTTCTGAGAAAATGCTCCATGCTAATGTTTATTACTAAAATACACTAGAATAGAAATTTATTAATAAAAACTTTTAATATTTATATGACCCATTTACAGCATAACAATGACCCAAAAATTCACGGCAAAACACCATTTACATTTTAAGTTTTAAAGAATATATTATCAAATAAGATTTTTTGATTTTAGGAGTTCTTGGTAGTGGACAGAATTTTTATTTATTTATTTATTTATTTATTTATTTTTCACCTGAATTCTGCTGTGCAACGACATTTGGATATTCAATTAAAAGGTCCTTTAAAAGACTGACCACATGGGGGAAACTATTATAAAAAAAAATAACTAAAGCATTAAACACCAAAAGAATAAATAAGACAGAAAATTCCTTAAATTACCTTAGGAGTTTATTTTCAAAGAAAAAATGACATATTGTGTGGACACACGCCCATATAGTATTTGTTTCCTGAACATCCCATTCCAGATTTATTCCCTCTTTACTGTTATAATAAGCTCCACTCTTCTGGGAAGGCTTTCCACTAGATGTTGGAGCGTGGCTGTGGGGATTTGTGTTCATTCAGCTACAAGAGCATTAGTGAGATCAGGCACTGATGTTGGTGAGGAGGTCTGGGGTTCAGTCGGTGTTCCAGTTCATCCCAAAGGTGTTGAGTGGGGTTGAGGTCAGGGCTCTGTGCAGGACACTCGAGTTCTTCCACTCCAACCTTCACACACCATGTCTTCATGGAGCTCGCTTTGTGCACAGGGGCATCGTCATGCTGGAGCAGGTTTCAGCCTCTTAGTTCCAGTGAAGGGAAATATTAAAGCTACAGCATACAAAGACATTATAGACTATTGTGTGCTTCAGACTTTGTGGCAAGTTGGCCAATTTGTCATTTGGAAGAACCACATACGGGTGTGATGGTCAGGTGTCCACAAACTTTTGGCCAGACAAATTGTGTGTGTGTGTGTGTGTGTGTGTGTGTGTGTGCCAAAAGTTTTGGGACGTCTGCCTTTACATGCACATGAACTTTAATGACATCCCATTCTTAATCTGTAGGGTTTAATATGGAGTTGTCCCACCCTTTGCAGCTATTACAGCTTCAACTCTTCTGGGAAGGCTGTCCACAAGGTTTAGGAGTGTGTTTATGGGAATTTTTGACCATTCTTCTAGAAGCGCATTGGTGAGGTCAGGCCATGTTGGATGAGAAGGCCTGGCTCTAATTCATCCCAAAGGTGTTCTATCGGGTTCAGGTCAGGATTCTGTGCAGGCCAGTCAAGTTCATCCACACCAGACTGTCATCCATGTCTTTATGGACCTTGCTTTGTGCACTGGTGCACAGTCATGTTGGAAGAGGAAGGGGCCCGCTCCAAACTGTTCCCACAAGGTTGGGAGCATGAAATTGCCCAAAATGTCTTGGTATGCTGAAGCATTAAGAGTTCCTTTCACTGGAACTAAGGGGCCAAGCCCAACTCCTGAAAAACAACCCCACACCATAATTCCTCCTCCACCAAATTTCACACTTGGCACAATGCAGTCAGGCAAGTACCGTTCTCCTGGCAACCTCCGAACCCAGACTCGTCCATCAGACTGCCAGACAGAGAAGCACGATTTGTCACTCCAGAGAACGCGTCTCCACTGCTCTAGAGTCCAGTGGCGGCGTGCTTTACACCACTGCATCCGACGCTTTGCACTGCACTTGGTGATGTAAGGCTTGGATGCAGCTGCTCGGCCATGGAAACCCATTCCATGAAGCTCTCCACGCAATGCTCTTGAGCTAATCTGAAGGCCACACAAAGTTTGGAGGTCTGTAGCTATTGACTCTGCAGAAAGTTGGCGACTTCTGCGCACTGTGCGCCTCAGCATATGCTAACCACACTCTGTGATTTTACGTGGCCTACCACTTCGTGGCTGAGTTGCTGTTGTTCCCAATTGCTTCCACTTTGTTATAATACCACTAACAGTTGACGTGGAATATTTAGTAGTGAGGAAATTTCACAAATGGACTTATTGCTCAGGTGGCAACCTATCACGGTACCACGCTTGAATTCACTGAGCTCCTGAGAGCGACCCATTCTTTCACAAATGTTTGTAGAAGCAGTCTGCATGCCTAGGTGCTTGATTTTATACACCGGTGGCCATGGAAGTGATTGGAACACCTGAATTCAATGATTTGGAGGGGTGTCCCAATACTTTTGGCAATATAGTGTATATAAACACTATATAAATATATATAATATAAAAGTATTATTTGTATAAACCTGAGCACGTGTGTGAAAAACGTGACTGCTTACATGCAGGAATTGCATTACACAAGCAAAATGACTAAGAAGCTCAAGTTCAGCGTACATGAATAAAGCAGCGGAAACACTGTAAAGCAGCACCGTGTAAGCATTGCTGACAGTAGGTCAGAGAGGTGAGTCAGTGCGGGGGGCCTCCTCAACATGCTCTTCATAATCTGCAACACACTAGGATTTTTTTTTTTTTTTTTTTTTTTTTTAGGTCTTTTAGGAACATACATCTTATATACACACACAAAATACATGAATAAAATACACACATCAATTCATATAAAACAGTGATGCAACTTTTTAGCATGTGAAAGCAAATGAGTCTGACAATATTATTATATCAGAGCACACACAGGAACAAACGCTCGTCCGTGCAGACACACACGCACACAATTGCACTTTGTGGGAATTCTTCCACAAGTTTCTTGTGGCATCCTGTATACGAGTGACTGTCATTGGTGTCATCAAGATGAAAATTCTCACTCTCACTCTCACACACACACACACACACACACACACACACACACACAACAGGAACTCCCAAGACGTTGTGACACAAATGACGGAAACAAGTAACAAGTGCTCAAGCTTGGTTGTTACGGAAACAAGACATAATTTAAAAAAAAAAAAATGCATCAACAAGAACAGTCAGCATTTCATCTCACGTCTGATGCAACTCAACCACTAGATTTACTTCATTTTCAAACAAAAAATACTGAAGCATCTAAAATATTTTCAACAAAAACTGGTACAACTTTATAATTGGCTACATTTTTATATTTAAGAGCAAAACAAAAATCTTTGTTTCTTACTAACTCACTATTTATTTTTTATTTATATTAATTAGATCAGAGGACAGCAGCAAGATGTCACAAAATGTAATGAGCCGCTTTTAGACTCTCAGTAAACTGAGTTGAGTTTACTCAGCCTGGAAGAGAAACCAATGGGATTTTAAAAAACTTTACAACTTGACGTTTTGTTGCAAAGATGCGAGTCTGAGAGATACGACTCCACAACCAACAGCTGGTTTTATTCCACCAAAAATGAGTACAAATATGACAAATGCTATCTGTCATATAATGAGATAATCTCATTCAATCTTCAAGTCCAAAAATGTGTAATTACTGACAGAAATCAGGAGGGACATTAATACAGAGCACACAGAGTAGCAGAAAAATAGTCACTATCAGGCGTATTCTGAGTTTTCTCAAGTCTTATGCGGATTTCTCAAACATGTACAACAAACTGATTTATCTTAGTTTTAAATAATGTATTATCAAATTGTTTGATTTTAGAAGTTCTTGGTAGTGGACAGATTTTATTTTATTTATTTATTTTTTTTTATATTGTCTGAATTCTGCTGTGCAACGACATTTGGATATTCAAAAAAAAAAAATAAAGAGGAAGCCAGTGATGGCCCCAGGAAAATTTCCACTCAGTACATCACCCTCAACATGACAACTAAAGCATTAAACACCTTAAAAGAAATAATAACACAGAAGATTCCTTAAATTACCTTAGGAGTTTATTTTCAAAGAAAAAACAAAGGACCATCAGGAAAATGCAGGACTTCCTGCCACACACAGAGAGGACGAACGATACAGTGCCACGACTGAAACACAGACATCCAGATCAGCCGGGAACGTTTCTGAAACGTCATTATTCATATCGGTCTGCATTATTAGCCTTAAACAACTGAGAAGAGAAACACGGACAAAAAAAAGTCAATACAAAAAAAAAGCTAAGAGTTCTGTAAGCGAAAACATAAATAAAATGAACATTAGTGTAGCTCATCGTTTGCCTCTGTAAACATTTTCCTCAACAGGTGAACATTATATTAAGTGAGCACTATATTATGACTGCACTATATCGCTGTAGAGACTGAAAATAAAGTTAGAGAAAATGTCTATAGTTAAGCTTCTTAACTATATCTAGAACTGGAGCACTCAAAGCTCTTAAAAACAGAAAACAACAGAAAAAGTTTGCATTTCACGTAGTGGTTCCTTAACATCAGTTCTTAAGTTTCTCCATTTTGTCATTATAGCACAACTGATTTTATTTTCTAATGCAAACACCACAAGCGGTAATCTTTACGCATGAAGCTGAAAGGAAATCAAAACAACTTGAACAATAATTAATACTTATTAGCATTAAATAAAATTATACAAACAATCAAATAAAAGCACCTAACAAAAAATATGGTGGTGAATAGTGTGTGTGTGTGTGTGTGTGTGTGTGTGTGTGAGTGTGTGTAGGAGCATAATTGTAAAACTGAAGGGAAAAGACAAGGTAAATATGAAAAAAAAAAATGTTCGTGACAATGGACCCAAGTAAACCCACGGTGTTAGCCTTCATTAAGTAAATACAGCGCGCACACACACACGCGCCCCAAAGAAAAGTGCTAGCTGTAAGATCTGCTTAATTCATGTGTCCAACCCGAAGGACTGAAACTCAAAGAACAAAGAAAAATGTATAAACCACATATTAGTGTTTACCACGTGGAGTAACAGCAGTTGTGTTGTTTTTAAAGACAGTCTTTTTAAGAAATGACAAAGTGTTGGCAAAGTGTAAAGCCTTAAACTTAATAAGGGCCAATGTGAAAGAGGTCTACAGAGAGAAGAGCAATGAAACACAGTATTGGGATTTGTGTGTGTGTATTGTGAGATTGCTCTCCTCAGAGTCACATATACACCGAGCTGTACGGCTGAGATGCCTTCAGTAACATATAGCACTGTGTGTGTTACTCTCTAAAGGAACACATTTAATATCAACAAGCGGCAGGTCATCTGACAGGAACCCACAGAGAAGGCGGAGAAAATCACACTGATCATGCTGAAGGTATGTAACACTGAGGAGGTAAAGGTGAAAATGAAACCCTTACAGTCTGGATTTTTTTGAAATTGAACACTCTTCATGTTGTGAAGAGATGAAGCTGAACATAAAGGACTGCGTACGACGGCAAACAACTCCAAAGTCACGTACAATAGACTCAGACAGGCTCAGTTTGTTATTGTTACTCTGTTAAACATTGTAAAAGGAAGAAAAAAAAAACAGCGTGGAGTCATGCCTTTCAACTTTAAGCACAAGAACAGTATTTTCACACTACATTCCCACTTAGTGCATCATATATTTGGAAAAATTCTAAAATCAAAAGTTGGGGGGAAAAAAAACCAAAATGTCACCCACCTAATTAATGAGCAGAACCGTCCAGTGTCAGATGTGTTCTGCAGCACAAGATGTGACTAAATTCAAAATCTTAGGAGGCCCGAACATTTCGATGTATCTGACACGTGCTCACACACGACTGGGGTGACACATCTCTACTTCCTTTTGATTTCATATCACGTATTCACAGCAGGTACACATCATTCACACAGTCTAACTAGAGGCGAGAGAGAGCCAGAGATCCAACGCTCACCTGTCAGGTGAGAGGGAAGCGGCAGGGCCATTCTAATTAATATGCAAAAATCCATGCTTGTTGCTCTCTCTGCCTTTTAGAAAAATTAGGGTGGCAACTTAGCCTTCAGTGAAAGAAAAAAAAATTACTGGGAACAGTGAGAACGTGCGAGCCTTAAAATCACAGGTAGAAGATTACAAGAATCCACATATTTAGTGAATAATAATAATAATGATGATACTAATAATAATAATAGCATTAAAATATTCTTTCATGGTCCATCTCCGTCCTAGACACATCCCACACATACCTGTCCATAATCTAAATACACTTCACTTTCCCGGGACCTACTGAACACACACACACACACACACACACACACACACACACACACACACACACACACACACACACACGCTCAATTTTACCTTCCATCCTGAAACTCTCACGTATTCCCTAGCAGTTATACGGCGTCCGCCCACATTCTACCACTTGGTCAGTCAGGGATTTCTACAGAAAGAAAACATTTACACAGGCTAGCAATAATACTGTAAGATCAAGCCTTTCGCCCAAGACCTCCTCTCTTACACACGATTGTTTTTTTCTTCATCTAAGTTGAAATTTCTATACAGTCTCAGTCTGGTTTACGACAGCAGGTGAGAGTCGTTTAACTTAATGTGGTTTCTGCTCATCACACTGAGGATCTCTGGTTGTACTTTAGATGTGTGGTGGTTGTAGGTTTTCCCGACGCTGTCATCATGTAAAAAGGGATTCGTCATTCCAGGCTGAGTGGGAGTGTTTACCAGCTGAGTAAGGACGTGCGTCCTAGTGTCATGAAGTAGACCTGGCTGGAACCTCCAGAACGCACTGATGCAAAGAAAACCTGGGAGTAAATAAACAATGATTAGTACATACTTACTAAACTCACTGTTCTACAAATTCTTCATTATGAGATGGAGAATGAAGCCTTGCGTTCATGTTTCAGCTGCAACATACACAATCCCTGAGGAAATTGAGCAAAAATAATTGTTCAACAAGCTGAGATGTCTTAAAACTGCTACTGTAGTCTTAGCTTTCAAACCCTGTGCATGTGTGTGTGTGTGTGTGTGTGTGTGTGAGTGTGTGTGAGAGAGAGAGAGAGAGA
This sequence comes from Pangasianodon hypophthalmus, assembly GCF_027358585.1. Classification (NCBI taxonomy): domain Eukaryota; kingdom Metazoa; phylum Chordata; class Actinopteri; order Siluriformes; family Pangasiidae; genus Pangasianodon; species Pangasianodon hypophthalmus. Next base: position 3,114,108 of record NC_069714.1, on the reverse strand, counting down.
GAGAGACAGACAGAGAAAGAGAGAATGAATCTCACCTTGTCATTACGTTCACAAAGGAACTTAAGCCTCTGAGCTCTCTTATGCATGAAAACTCCATCCAGGTGGCCGGTCTCTACAGACCGAATCTCGATGGCCTTTTCTCCCCAGCCCATGATCTGGTTGGAGCGAATGTATGCTAAAAAAACAAATGAGAAAAAAAGAAAATGCTTCCACTTTTCGTGTTCAAAGTTTTGACACTATATATATGTATATTTTTGCAAAAAAAAAAAAACACTCAATCAATGTAATCAAAAACACCACATCAGCACAATGAGAAGTCCATCTAAAGGGCTACCTTGCAAAAATGTGTGTGTGTCACATACCCACTGAGGTAGGCATCTCTCCCCACTGTAGCACTACGTCCTTCGTGATGCGACCATAGGTGTTGACGTACACGCCCTCATCCTCGTAACACACAAGTAACTCGATGCCGTCTGTGTTTGGCAGAATGATTATGGCATGCGACTGAATACTGGTCTGGATCTAAACACCAGGCAAGAGATTGAGTGCGAGAGTCAGAATGTATGCGAATGCATGTATAGACATAAATACGGTTAGGTCCGGAAGTATTTGGACAATGACAGTTTTTGTGATTTTGCCTTTATACACCACCACAATGGATTTGAAATAAAACAATCGAGATGTGGTTTGCACCTTGTTGTAAACCCTCTGTATTTAAATTCATGAAGGCGTCTCTTGATTGTAGATTTTGACAATGATACGCCTACCTTCTCCAGAGAATTCTTGACTTCTGTTGATGTTGTGAAGGGGTTTTTCTTCACCAAGGAAAGGATTCTGCGATCATCCACTTTAGTGGTTTTCCGTGGTCTTCCAGGCCTTTCGATGTTGTTGAGCTCATCAGTGCGTTCTTTCTTTTTAAGAATGTACCCAACTGTTGATTTGGCCACACCTAAGGTTTTTGCTATCTCTCTTATAGATTTATGTTGTTTTTTCAGCCTAATGATGGCCTCCTTCACTTGCATTGAGATCTCCTTGGACTTCACATTGGTAGCTCCAGTCGAACAGCTGCCAAATGCCAACTCAATACCTGATATCAACTCCAGACCTTTTATCTGCTTCATTTATCTTGAAGTAATGAGGGAATGGACCGCACCCGGTCAATTAACTTCTTGTCAGTCAATTGTCCAAATACCTTAGAGCCCCTGAAAATGGAAGTACTTAATGGTCCTAAATGGTAAATGCCATATTTTTGTGGAACCTCTTAAAATAAAGCCTACACTTCGATCATATCTTGATTGTTTTATTTCAAATCCATTGTGGTGGTGTATAAAGGCAAAATCACAAAAACTCTGTCATTGTCCAAATACTTCCGGACCTTACTGTGTATTAAACACTATTAATTATTATTGCTTTTGCTCTAGCACGTACATGAGTGGGCAGGTAGATGTCATACACAGCTCCGGAGTCCACGTCTACAGCATGGAACCCTGAGCAGGACCCGTAGATGACCTTTAACCTCTGACCTTCCTCTACTGTCAGGTCCACCAGGAGGGGCTTGTGTACCAGGTCACCAAATGACTGAGATAAAAGGGTTTTATTATAAATATAGGTCAGAGCACTAATTTAAGTAAATAACTCGGGTATATACCGATCGGCCATAACATTAAAACCACTGACAGGTGAAGTGAAAATCATTGATCTCTTTACAACGACACCTGCCAAGGGGTGGGATATATTAGGCACTAAACAAACATGGGCAAGTATAAGGATCTGAGCGACTTTGATAAGGGCCAAATTGTGATGGCTAGGCGACTGGGTCAGAGCATCTCCAAAACAGCAGGTATTGTGGGGTGTTCCCGGTATGCAGTGGTTAGTACCTAGCAAAAGTGATCCAAGTAAGGACAACTGGTGAACCAGCAACAGGGTCATGGGTGCCCAAGGCTCACTGATGCGTGTGGGGAGAGAAGGTTAACCCGTCTGGTCCGATCCCACAGAAGAGCTACTGTAGCACAGACTGCTGAAAAAGTTAATGCTGGCTCTGATAGAAAGGTGTCAGAACACACAGAGCATCACAGCTTGCTGCGTATGGGGCTGCGTAGCTGCAGACCGGTCAGAGTGCCCATGCTGACCCCTGTGCACTGCCTAAAGTGCCTATAATGGGCACGTGAGCATCAGAACTGGAGCATGGAGCAATGGAAGAAGGTGGCCTGGTCTGATGAATCATGTTTTCTTTTACATCATGTGGAAGGCCGGGTGTGTTTGTGCGTCGCTTGCCTGGGGAAGAGATGGCACCAGGATGCACTATGGGAAGAAGGCAAGCCAGCAGAGGCAGTGTGATGCTCTGAGCAATGTTCTGTTGGGAAACCTTGGGTCCTGGCATTCATGTGGATGTTCCTTTGACACGTACCACCTACCTAAACATTGTTGCAGACCAAGAACACCTTTTCATGGCAACAATATACCCTAATGGCAGTGGCCTAGTTCAGAAGGATAATGCGCCCTGCCACACTGCAAAAATGGTTCAGGAATAGTTTGAGGAACAAAGAGTTCAAATTCCCCAGATCTCAATCCGATTGAGCATCTGTGGGATGTGCTGAACAAACAAGCCCGATCCATGGAGGCCCCACCTCACAACTTACAGGACTTAAAGGATCTGCTGCTGTCTTGGTGCCAGATACCACACACACCTTCAGAGGTCTTGTGGAGTCCATGACTCAATGGATCAGAGCTTTTTTGGTAGTACAAGGAGGACCTACACAATATTAGGCAGGTGGTTTTAATGTTATGGCTGATCAAATTGTTCCCAGGTAATAAAACAGAAAAAGAAATATTTAAAAAAAGTTCATTTTGTTCTAAGAGTTAAATGACTTTAAGGCCAAATTAATCCTACTGACCTTGAAAGCCATAAACTTATGGTAGGGCTTTGGAGCCCAGGCGTACACTTCCACAGAGTTCTTCAGTGCAAGGACCAGGAACTTGATCCTCTCATATTTCACTGAAAATTGGAAGTGAAAGAGGGACATAATTCAGTGTAAAGGTGACAGACCAGCTGACATGCTATGAAATACATTTATGTGACTGTATCATATATTCAGACATATTACATTAAAAAAGCTTTTCTGACAGAATGTTTAATGTGCAAAAAGTCTGCTATTAATCTACTTCTGTGAACTGGGGTTTGACTAATAATAATAATAATAATAATAATAATAATAATAATAAAACACCTGTCAACTCATACTTCTGTAAAATACCTCTTAACACAAAAGCAGCTAAAGTTAGCTGGCCTGCTAAATGGTAGCAAGAACACCAGTCATTGTTAAACTATTCAAATGCCTGTTCACTTGCCAACAGGTGTTAGCATAAACCCAGGGTTATGTGGCTTGTTCGGCTAAAATCAGTGTTTTCCCTGCACATAGCCTATACTCAAAAACAACTTGAATATAATAATATTGCTTATAAAACAGTAACTATGTTAAACAAACATCAATTTATTGAGTTCTCCATTCAACATCTCAGAATTAACTGTAGGTCAAAGAATGTGACCAAAAGATAGCGTAATGCTAATCAGTAACAGTTTCTTGTTACCAGCGATACCTGCAACACCATAAAAGCTCGTTCAGCTGCCTCAGCGTGTTTAGAACTGATCTCTTAACTCTGGAGGGTTCATCATCTGAAGAGAAAGGGGGAACATACCAACTTTGTAGTGGACACACCCCTCCAGATCCCCTACGGTGGTCCATCCCTGCTTCTTCTCCACCTCCGGGTCATTGTGGAGAATCTTATTCCTCAGCCAGGACAAGTAGTACACCCGCAACTTATTCTTTTTCCCTGAGCCAAGGTATAGAAGGAAAAGAAAATGACTCGGTGAAAAGCAGTAATAAGCAGATGTGCAATGATGTAAAACTAAGGCAAAATTTGAACCAAGGATTTTCTACTGCAGGACTGGAACACTGGACGCTGCTAGTCAATTCACCCCGATTCAATAAAAAGTTGAAGACAACTGATTAGCCAGCAATTATCCACATTTAATTTAGGGCAACAATTTGGGAACAATTTATTGCACAGGTACAGTAACTGAGACGTTGTTACTGAATTATAAAAAAAATAAAAAAATAAAAAAATAAAAAAAAGGTTAACACTTTTTACATAAACTAATCCAAGCTAATTACATCTATTAATTGGGGCCACATTCACAAAGAATCCTACAGAAAAAGGAGCTCCTGCTGGCACTAAAAGCAGATTCTAAATCTGTGAAAATGTAGTGCTATATAAGTAAAATTAAATTGAATTGAATATATCTAACCCTAAAGCCAAAAATATGTGACTGCTTCAGATGCTAAATTTGTCTTTCATTTGCCCATCATAAAAGAACTGTCGCACATCGTTTCTTTATAATGCCTAACCATTTCTCGTAACAATCTGGTCATGAGGTGCCAGCTCTAATCAGTACTTTAAAGTCAGCACTTTGTGACTTATGTAATGGAATCAGTTTGTGTGTGTAAAATGACACGCTGCAGCGTGCATGAGTGTGACAAGGTTTACGCAATTTCCTTAGATGCTGGGAAGCTGTAATATTCTTTAGCAACTCTTCCCTATTACCACAAAGAGTGTGACAAAAAAACAGAAACAAAGTTTCATCTTCTTTCTCAAGTGTATTTATGTACTGGCATACACACACACAGATTGCAGGACTGCACAAACAAAGGAAAATACTGACAAGTGCTTCTTTTCCTAGAACACAAGGCACACTACCATGTCCTGCTACTAAACTGCTGGAGAAAAACTTAAATTCATTCTTTAATGAGCTTGAGCTTTAATCAACCAGCAGAAATAGGTAAGACAATGAAAAAGGCACCTGATATAGTCACCAGCACATTTAAGCCCTCCAGGACGTCCATTTGCTGAAAGCGTCTGCGGTTGATGAGGGGATAGACCTTCCCTTGACCACTACGATCAAGCAGCATCAGACCACTCTCCGTCCCGACCAGCAGATTCACACCTGGAAAATAGAATGGAAAATAAGCTATCTTACATGTTACGAATTCAACTAAATTCAAAATAGATCTTTACAGTGTTACACCAACTGACAAAGGGATCAGTCAGATCAGACTACATCACAAATCAAGCTACTAATCAAATAATATCAATATTTATAATTTCAGCTGGTGTTTGGCTACCTGGCTAGTTTGCCTCCAAATACATACCTACAGAAAGAAATCCATTTATGCACACACACAAATAAAAAATAAATAAAAAACCAAATAGTCTTATTACTGGTGCTGTTTGAGAGCTTATTCACAAAGGATGATTTTAAGCAGGATGGATGTCTGCTTCACACTACTGTGCATGTGAGAACACAATATTCACCCCACAGAGCAGCACACAAGATCTCCGAGTTGAACCTCTTCTTGTACTTGCGGATCTCCGGCGTGTCACTCTGCGGCCGAGTGTTGACTGGATTTACATTCACCACAGAGCCCTTGCGTGACGCATCCTGCCTCAGTGCCTCCTGCAGCCTTGCATCATTCCCATAACCTACAAAACCAAAAGGTCAAAGGTCACATGAACATGAACACAGCTCATGCTGCACATCAGTGCTATTAACAAACCATTGACAGGAAAGAATAAGTACATCTGCATGAAGAAGTATGCATTATACTCTTTCTTTAATTTTTGTTTACAGAGAAACGACTCCATGTTCTTTGGAGATTTATAATGTGTTTGTTCTGTCTGCTGCATTTCAGGGCAACTGATGCTGAGGACTGTTGCAGCAGTGTCCATTATCAGCAGTAAAATTTCATCATATTCAGATGAAATATATTGTCAAATTTTTTGATATTTTGCTAGGAGATAGTGGTATACGAAATAAGCACCAGGTCCAATTTGTCTAAATCCATCGCACATGGTTCACAGGATCATTATTTTAAAATCTTACAGTAAAATTTCATGGTTATTTTTTTGATATGCTTTATGCTTTTATATTCATTTATGAGATTTTTGAGACATATTGAGAATGAGGAGATAATGGTGTAAGAAACTAAGAATTGAGCATAAAAATGTGATATTAGCAGGCTTCACGCTTCTCATTTCATCTACAGCACAAAATGGTAACTACAGGACCTTTTTAGTATTTCTTGTTATAATGTAATGTTTTTCTCATAATAACACAATCTTTTTTCTCATACAAACGCATATATTGCTCATAATAACACGATATTTTCCTTTATACAACAGTTAGCTCCAGTCCACTAATTTGATTGGTCGAACAGCATTCCAAGAGTGCTTATATTTAGTATAACCGTAGCTGGGATGTGGCTTCTTCGGGCTCCATTTCTGCTAGCGGAGGAAACATAAACCGAACATTTGGCCATGTTGTGTCCAAAATATCCCTTACTCAATATTAATTTCTTGTTTACAGAACTGTTGTATAAAAGCAATATCGCACTCAACCTGTGGGCTCGTGCCGATGGCCAAATCACAGCCACGCCAATATTCAGTATAACTGCACTCTTGCTCGTGCAATAGTGCTTAAGTAACAGCACAATATTTTCACATAATAATGCATTATTTTTCTCATGCCAAAAATAACAGAGAAGAAAAAGTTAGGCACAAATTGGTCTGGCATGTCCTGTCAGAGTTTGAGATGAGAATAGTGTTGCAGTCTTCAGGAACACTATTGTCTGCATTGGGCAAATGGAGATTTTAGAAATTAAAAATTTTAAGACCTGACTTTAAAAGAGGTATTACACATATTTTACTTGTTTTATATCGAATCAAACGTTTAAATTTTTTAGCATCATGAATCAAGGTTTTGGTTAATTTAATTACATACATATATATTGCTTTGTTTAGACAGCTCATATCAGCTTCAGTTTTATTTCCAGCATGATCCTGCACACGTCTGCTTCTCCTATTCCTCAGTGAAAAATGAGCGTCACAGTGACTCAACTCACCCACGTTGTTGAGAGCGCTGCCGGTGGACGGAGAGATCTGGAGCAGGCGCGGGTCGATGAAAGGAGTGAAGGAGGAGGAGGACTTGTGCTTCTGCATTGTGGCAGACTGTGACTGCACATGACGAAATAGTGAAAAATAGATAAAAGCATAGTAAAATGCCTTGTGTGTTTGTGTGTTTGTAAACTTCCATTTCAGTTCTCCTGTCAGAGATGGTGCGCAACATATTACTGTGTGCATGTGCACATACAAGGTCACATAGTGATCCGTGGTGCAGTATTCTCTATAATTATTAGTGCTCACACATTAATCTTTCCCTTCCTGTGTGCACGTTGGACTACATAAACAAGATATGAAGTTATCTGCTTCGCAGCTTGTGACCACAGTAGGAATTACAGGTCTCTTGTCCCCAGTGGTGCCCTTTTCTGGTATATTAGGTGTGGCCATTAACCTTCAGTCAGTTGTCCCTCGCAAGCATTACTACTCTGCACTTAGCTAGTCACCATTCTTGCAGGGTTTTTCTCTGCAGTGTTGGTGGCCTTTTTAGTAAGCAGTTTGTATTCACCATACAGTGAGCGGCACATACTACACACATCAAGTCAAGCGGCTTTATTGTCATTTCAACCATATACAGCTAGTTAGTACACAGTGAAACGAAACAACGTTCCTCCAGGACCAAGGTGCTAAATAAAACAAACACAGAACTACAGGAGACTACATATATTTACAAGTGCACAGTGCAAACATGTGCAGACTGCACAAGACAGTACAGAACTACCAAAACAAGACATTGGGCACAGTACGTTACAGTGCAGCACCGACTAGTCCACTGTTCTAGTAGAAAGTGCATCACATGAGCAGGATACCTGCTAATTCAAATCTTGTTTTGCAGTGGGAATTCCCTCCAAAAGAGCATCCATTTTTCTCTACGCTTTGGTTGGACTGCCTTGATATTTCATGCTATACTAAATGGGAGGCCACTACTAACCATGCAGGATGTGTGCTCGTGCAGTGTGAATTGCTTGGGTTGTGAAAATGGGTACCAGCTACATGCTTAATACATTGGCATTTGAATACTGGATCAGAGTCTGTTCTGACAAAGTTCAGTTTTGCATCTGGGCCCCATGATGCATGCTCTGTCTAATATCCTGAATCACAACCAGGTGGGTTTTGGCCACAGGTCTGCCGTTGATGCTTGTTTTGCATCAATTTTGGTCTCACCAGATGCACTGATGCCTTCCTGGTGAATGAACGAATTTAACTAGCTGTCAGAGCCCTCTGCATTTATCACTGTGAATGACATCTCTCTAGGGTTCCATAGGCTCATTACTGCCTTTATAAAGGGGATAAGGTCCCTCCACCTACCACATTCCCCAAGGTGCCCACTGTGAGGCCTCACCACTTGCGCTTTAGTCCCTTAAAGGCTGTCCTTTTTGTCAGCAATCACTTCAGCTAAAAGAGTTGAATGATTGGGAGATAAGCATGCTTTGCATGCACTGGTGGCCAAATGAGTAAGGGTTGGTGATCTGGCTGAATCCAAGATTTCTGCCCAAGATTATATTACCCAACTTTGTGAACTTGCAGCCTTCAATGAGGATGAGTCTCTGGACTGCAGTGCCCTACATTGTTACCTGGACCAGACAGTAGATATCTAATCCTCAGACCAGCTGCTTACTTGTGATGGGGGAAAGACAGGGTCAACGAAGAGCTTTTGCCACTGCACATCATCACTCTAGCCCAGGCTCTGGGCTGCTAGCCTCTACTGTGACATGCTACTTTACAGGCTTTATTCAGAGGTGTGCTGCTCCAGAAAGTCTGTGCTGCTGTTATCTGGCCATCGCCATGTCCAGATTCTACAAGGTTAACTGCCTTACCCAGTGGTGTGAGTGTAGCAGTCATCTCAGACCTGTGTTAGCGAGGTTTTACCTTGTGGTTAAAGGAGGTTAAAAAGAACCCTAGTTTAGGTATGTAACTGGTTCTATGAATCTGAATAAATGCCAGGGTTCACTTTCACTCAAATCTCTGCGTGAATATTTAGTAATTATACTAAATACTGCACCATTCATCACCATGTAATCTTGCCGGAAGATGTACACAAGAATGATTCAGTCACCGCTGAAGTCTAAACATGCAGTCACACAAGTAAAATACAGTAATGTACATATTAGAGATGTATAATGAAAATCTTTAGTTTTACAATTTGTAAAATAAATTAATCCAGTGATGTCTTGGGTTCAATTCAAAATTACTATAAATAAATTATAATGATGGTCATTTTATATTATTTGACTTAATGTGAACATTCTGTATAACCAGAAAACCATCCACTACACTACACACAAATACAAAAAAAATAAAATAAACTCATGGTGGTCTCAATGGTGGTGAAAGAACAAAAATTGACATGCGGGTGACAAACACAGGGGGAAACCATTTGCAGAGAAACAGAAAATAAATTAAAATGAATGTTAAAAAGATGATCTAACTGACACTAATTAAAGCAAATACATGTGTTGGGTTACAGTTACATGTGCCAGCTACACGTGAATTAAAGATTTGTAAAGAATGATGAAAGACTATTATGCCATAAAACTGAAGAATTTGTTAGACAGAGGCGCAGTTAATTTTTCCGAGAGAAGGTGTTAGGAGACATATGGTCAGTGTTTAGTATGAAGCCAACATCTAGACTCACCACCATCGCTAAGAGAGGAAGAAGATGAGGAAGAAAGAACTACACTACAGGTTCCTCATGGTTATTCTCAAGCCATCTATAAGGGGAAGTTATCCAATTTGTTAATCAGCCAGGACAGACGGGTGCACTGACATACCTCCATAGGGCAGGGCAGTCTGTCCGGGGTAGCAAGAGGGGACAGGGCAGGACTGCTGTGGCATGAGGATGTGGAGGAGGGGGTGGAAGGGCAGGAAGAAGGGGGCGAGGGCTGACTCTGCTGGAGCAGGTCAGGCAAGTGGTGAATTCGGCCCGAATAGCCATTCCGATCATTCCGGTCACTAAGGCTCGAGGCCGGTGTGGGCACTGGGCGCTTTTTTACATCACCTGCACTCTGGAATTGAGAAGAGGCTGATTGTCTGTGTTGGTCTGGGCACTGAGAGGAGCCAGCTGACACTCAGCAAGAGGAAATTTCTAAAATGTGGCTCATAACAAATGTGGAATGTTTTAATCCAACTAAATTAGATATTCTTTGGAGAAAAGAAGAATGTTTCAACCAAACAACGTGTGATTCTTTAAAATAAAACAAAAGCTATTTTAACAATTTAAGCATGTAACATATAATTTCAGCAAATTAAGTCTACTACATAATGACGGCAATTTCAGTAATATGAATATCAAATATATGCTAGGTAGATTCTATAGCAGTAATTGGAGTGCCTAACATATAACAAAGGACATACTACACAAGCAGTATAAAGTATATAATGTAATTTGAGATTAATTATCTTGGGCAGAGCAGCTAAAAAAAAACAAAAACCAAGAATTACAGGGTAAGGTGTGAAGGGAAAACGCATGGCTCACAGATTCAGTCATTCTGATTATGACTACGGGCTACTATAAACTTTGGGCATCAGGGGAAAATACTATAACACAAATAACAAAATGCAAAAAAAAAAAAAAAAAAAAAAAAAATCAACATAATGTAAAGTTACGGATATGAAATAAATAATGCTGAAATATGGCAGGTGTCCACATCAGTGGTATACAGTTTAAGTTAAATAAGGCGGTGAGAGCGTTCTGTGGCTGTGGTGTACGTAGTATCATATGTATACACAACGTATATCTCAGTGCCACAAATTTTGTCCAAATAACTTTTCCCGCTTCAAGCATGTATGAATCACCTGTCGCACAACTAGAGTGCTGTCTTTGCACGGGGTGGAGGAGGCATCATCACCATCTTCATGGACAACCATCGTCTTCACGGACTCTGTCTCACCGTTGCTTAGTCTGGACGAGCTGTCAGACAAATAACTAACATCATTAATACCATACTATATATAGCTATACTAAGAAATAGCACTGGCTAATTAGCATTAACTAGTGGTGGCTGTTCTTCAGACTAGTGATGAAAACATGGTATGGTGTTCCCACCCTCCACGCGAGTCCTCGGGGCCTGAGGTGGACTCCTCTCCTCCTTCCTGATCCACTTCTTCATCATCCTCATCATCAGTGGTTCCCGAGTCATCGCTAGAGGAAGAGTAATCGGTGACCTTGTGTGGTGGTCTCACATCCTCCACAGCACGCAGCTCTTTGGCCAGTGCTGTCAAATCCTACAGTTGAGTAGCCATGAGTTAAACACAGACAGGACATATTGTACAACTCTTCACATCCATTCAAGTGCTCTCTTTTCGCTCTCTTGTTGCTCTCCCATAAATCTTTAAATAGATTATCTTGCATTATATCAGCATTAACAATGAACTGCTCATTTTCTCTTTGCTCTCCTCTTTCCTCTCCCATCTTAAAATTTGTTAGTAGCCATTCAGGGTTAAGAGTTTAGTTTGTAGCACAACTCGGGTGATTGTAAAAAGTAATTAGAAACCAACAAGAACAAGAGACAAGCAAAAAGAACAAAATAATAAAATAAATAATCGTAGCAGATGATTTACAGCCTCCAATAAGGGCACCCAGTTCTCCTGTTAGTGAGCCTGTATGAACACGAGCAGTCTGAGAACAGGAAGTGATCAGGAAGTGTTAATGCAGTTACGTTATGCCAAGTCAACAGCACGACCCCAAGAGAGAGAACATGGATTGTTAGCAGAAGACAAGCCATTAGTAAGTCAGTTAATCAGATGCGAGATCCTTGTTCAAGGTTTGAGATGTGACCGGCTCATGCTTACCACTTCAGGCTATAAGAACCACACCAGAAGATCGCAGAATGACCCCACAGTCCACAGCAGTTCATCACAGACAAACATGAAAAAAAAAAAAAAAAAAAACCCAAACACCAAGATGTTCCAAAAGAGAAATCAGATTGCAAACCAGCCTCTATTCAAGAAGCATGGAATTTCCAACCACACTCACACACACACCTCTGCTACTCTACACACATCCACACACATCCACACTCCTTTGCTACGGCTCTCACCACCGGACGCCCAGGCCGAGCTACATCCTTCTTCTCCTCTGCTTTTTTGGACGCGTGCTCCGGCCACTGTTGAGAGCCCTCAGACTTAGAAGAGGCTGCAGAAGCAGATACAAGTGTGAAGACTGGGTACATTGCTGCTGAGCTGTTCCCAGCACAAATTCTCTAAACTTTACAACCAATCAAATGTTGAATGCTGAATACCACATTTACTACCAATCGAGTGCTTCTCACACTGTGTTGAAGACTCTGCCATTAGCGGAGTATAATTAGGGAGCAGATATACACCATCTCCTCCAAAAGTATCGGAACACCAAGGCCAAATCTTGTGTTTTTTGCTATACACTGAAGACATACAAGCTTGAGATCAAAAGATAAATATGAGATGATAGATCAGAATTTCAGCTTTCATTATTTTATAGTTAAAATTTTAATTTCATGGGTATAAACAGTGCTTGAGCATCTACATAGCCCTGCAGGGCTCCAGCGTTGAGTGTCAGCGGGGAGGAAATGTTGCTGCCAAACCACCTGGCGTCTCTCTCTGTCAGGACGTCCAGGATCCAGCTGCACAGGGAACTGTCCAGGCCCAGAGTCTGGAGCTGCTATTTACATCTAGATGTGTTAAAGTATTTAGAACATGGCACCTTAATGGCAGACCATCCAGTAGTATTAAAGTAATTAACAGTGGCCGGCGACCCACGGACTTCACCATTAGTCTCCTCTTCAGGAGGTGAAATGCTGCTCAATTGGGTTAAGGTCTGGTGATTGACTTGGCCAGTCTAAAAGCTTCAAATTTTTTCTCCTGATGAAGTCCTTTGTTGTGTTGGCGGTGTGTTGTGGGTCGTTGTCTTGCTGCATGATGAAGTTCCTCCTAATCAGACTGGATGCATTTCTTTGTAAATTGGCAGACGGAATGTTTCTGTAGACTTCTGAATTCATTCTGCTGCTACAATCATGAGTTTCATCATCAATAAAGATTAGTGGTATGGCCTCTATATTTCTGCTCTAGAAGTCTTTGAACGTTGGACTATGATAACCCCTGCCCTGTGGAGGGTGTCACAATGTTTCTGTCATCACCTGCTGCTGTTTTCCTTGGCCGACCTGTACAATGTCTGGCTTGTTAGTACACCAGTGGTTTCTTCAGGACATTCCAAGTTGTTGTATTGGCTACCTTGTGCAATGGCTCTGATTGATTTTCACTCTTTTCTCAGCTTCAAAATGGCTTGCTTTTCTCCCATAGACAGCTCTCTGGTCTTCATATTGGTTCATCCTGTTAACCAGGTCTTTACAGGAGAAACCCAGGGCTCAAACCAAGAGTAGACATTTAGTGCTATTAACTGTTCAGTCGATCTAACAGGACACACCTGGGCAACAAGAAACACCTGTCACTCACATGTTGCAATATTTTTTGATTACTTGAAAAATGAGTGGGTTCAAACAAAAGGTGTCATGTTCCAAGTTGTTTAACACATCTAGATGTAAATATCAGGATATGATGTCGAACCCAAATGTCTTCAGTGTCTAGCAAAAACAAAAGCACTGGCCTTGTCATTCCAAAACTTTCAGAGGAGACTGTACATTCTCAATAAATAGCGTTCACGAGTTGGTTCATCCTTGTTCATATAAAACAGACAATCCATGTATTCGCTCACTCTCGGCTCCCAACACACTTGCGTGTGTGTGTGTGTGTGTGCGCGTGTATGTGTGTGTGTGTACTCACTGCGTGGTCTGAATCTCTCTCCTGACCCAGTGTTGGAGTTGCTGGATGTGGAACTAGACCCTGACGAGCTGCTGCTGCTGGGTCTGGGCGCCATCCTTTCTACACGCTCCCAGAGCAATCGCGGATCAGCGTTACTATGGAGACAGGTATGAGTGTGTGATCTCTTCACAACCACATGCACACACACAGTCACAGCAGACAGCAATGCACACATACCTTACGACATTCTTCTGAGCTGGCAAGTTGCTCTGCTGTGCGCCGCCTTGGTGAGGGGCATCGCGGCGAGAGAGTACAGGTGACCTGGAGGTTGTTCTTACTGGAACCTTCCAGGGAGACATGCAGGGACACTCGTTGGTGCATATTGTGTATGTGTGTTTGGACTGATGTGACAAATACACGCTAACCTTCGAATGACTAATTTCCCAGAGGTCAACAAAGGCAAAGTCGCTCAGTTTCCTACATACACATACACACACTTAAAAAGGATCACCAGGCTAAACAGCCAAGCAAGAAACAGCTGGCCCATGCTGGTGCAATGTGACAAACTACCCACGCGGAGTGAGTCACCTGGGCCTGTGCTTACCCGGGGAGGCTCCTCGTGTGAGTGGGCTGGCGGCTCGGGGCATGGTGGGTGCTGCTGGGCACGAGCGTGTGCAAGTGAGGGAGCGGACTCACTGAACGAGTGTGAGCGGGAGATGGAGGGAGGAGCGGCTGAGCTGCTCTTTAGAGCAGCTACCTGGGACCACTGCACCTTTCCAGAGACGGAGTGGCACAAAGCAATGAAGCAGGGTGAGAAGAAGAAGGACACAGAACAGGAAAGAGGAGGATGAAGAAAACAGAATGAGTTATGAGGTATGAGTGACAAAGCAATGACCAAAAAAAAAAAAAAAAAGCCAAAAACAAAAACAAACCAGACAAACAGGTGCTTTTACATTTATAACATAAAGGGGGAACTTGAACTCAGAAGTACCAGAATCCATGGAATTATGAACTGGCTAAGAGTGTAGGAAAAGTTTTGAAAATGTTTAATAATAAAATAAAATAAATAATAAAATAATCTACCTATAATACAATGATCATCTTCGTAACTGCTGACTTTTTAAATGTTAAATAAAAAAAAAAATACTAGCACAATTGACTGTCATTTACAAAATGACCAATAAGTGCAACACACAAATGAGAAAAAAAAATAAGAGGATGAATGACTCAGCCAAAAGAAAATGGACTGGCAGGGGAAGAAATCGAGGTGCAAATGACAGGCTTTGGAAAAAATTTTTCCTGTAATTGTAATTGCATCATCATGCATCATTTGGAACATCACACAGACTCTGTATAACACAGCAGAGCCATTTTTCTAGGAAACAGAGTTACCGAAACAGAGCAAAACAGAAGTAATATACCACAGAGAACAGCCAGTGTACAGTTCACATTCACAACACCACCAGTCGAAAGAAACCACAGCTGACAATGAAAAGAAAGAAGAGCAAAGGGAGAATAACAGACTCTGTGTAACAGTGAAATCTGCTACCTGAAAAGAGGATGTTAGAAGAGAGCAAGCAAAGAGAAAGAGAGCTTAAAACCCACTACAACTTTACTTCAGTAAAACTATGAGAGAGAGCAAGAAAGAGAGCAAAGTACATCAAAGATTCTTTCAGGCACCAGCGTGAGGATGAAGCTGCATAACATGAGAATTAAACAGCTATGACAAATGAAAGGTTCTTAGCAGCTGCTAGCAATCTCATGATGTTAACTTGGCCTACTAGCTGTAAGTAATTAGAAATTACTACAGATCTTCATTAATTAACTAGAGACCAACTGAAGCAGGGAAAAGACTATTTAAAGAAATACTCCAGCTTTTTTTTTTTTTAAACCTGTAGTGTATATGTGATTACCAAAGATTATTTCAACACATTTCCCTGTAATAAGAAAAGAACAGAAAAAACACTGCCCTAAAACTAATTTTTAATGGATCTAAAGACACTAAACTTGACTATATATCAAATTCCACACGACAGCCATTAGACTCTAACACAAAAGGCCATAGGATGAGTCACATGAGACTGACTCATGTCTTACCAAAAAGTGGAGCAATACACTAAAAATAAAATAATTCTGTTTTTGCATGCTTTCCCGCAGATTTTGCAGCGTACATGTGCCACAATGACCCACACACAACTATTCTTCTCTCTGAAAAAATGCCTTATTTCGAAAAGAAGGTGAATTACATAGATTTATAAATTATTAACAAGTCCAGTTATATAAAGGATTTATTAACAGAATTCAACTGTGGGGCTCCGAAATAGGGAGAAAATATGGGGGGAAAAAACTCAATAATCATCTTTAGACTTTCATTACAATTTTTTTTTAAAACAGATTACAAATAGCTTTCGGTTATCTTCTCGGTACAGGGAAATATGCTGAAATCTTGTCTGTTATAATCTCACAGAGTACACAAGGCAGAGGATAGAGTTCACATTAATAATGCTGGAATATGCTAACCTCGGGAAAGCCTCAAGGAAAAAAATGTGAAAAAACTCTTCCTTAGCATGAAACTGAAGAAACAGAAGAACAGAAAAAAGGTGGATTTGACCACAGATCTAGAAAAAGAACGGCTCAAAAAAAAAAAAAAAAGATCTAGAAAGAGAAAACAAGAAAAAGATTCCTTCAGTAGACGCGGTTAATAAGGGGTAAACGTGGGTAAAGAGTGACACTGTGACTTTCCTTCACAAAATCTTAGTTCATTAGGTGGTAAAATTATTTAAATTACTTTCATCTTATGTTAAAAAAAAAACAAAAAAAACTTGCAAGTAAAAATTTATGTAAAAATCCATGCTGTTATGAAGGATTTGACTGAGGACATTTTTCTCAGACCAGCATTGTTATGATCCACAAGAATATTGATAATGACCTCAGTAGAGAAACATTTTGGCAAGTTATAGGAAAATTTTGCAACATATCAGGAGAATTTTGGGTAAATTTTACTGCTTTCGGCCAGTTAAGTGCAACTTCATCACATTCAGCTATGTCTGGTCGACATTTTTGGCGTGTATCCAAGGTGACGCATTACCGTGGTTACCTGAGGTTCCATGGGGCGGTGCATGGCAGGCTGGGCCGACTCGGATGCGCTGCCATTGGAAAAGGGTTCGGCACGAGGTGGGACAGCGGGGGGCTGCTTCTGAGCCCCTGCGGCCTGTGGAGAGCCTTGTGCATTCCTGCGGTGCCGCTCATCTGCCTGCAAACCCACGAGCAGCAGTACAATGTGAACCACAAGCAGAAAATGTGCTATAAACTAGCTATAAACACTTAAAGGAGGACAAGAACATCAAGATGAGTCAAGGCAAAGTTGGGTTAACCTGTAAACAGTTTTGACAAGAGTTATTTGTCTCAAACACAGACTGTGAGAACACACAAGTTAAAAATGGGCATGTGAGTAACAGATTTCAAAAGGCGTTCATGTGAGAGGAGATCAGAACAGAGCAAAGTGAAATTAGTATTCCGTAAATATGCAAGAAGGAAAGAAAAAAAAAAAAAAAAATCAGCAAAACTCGATGATTTAAGCAAAAAAGAATGCACAAGCAAACAAAGAATAACAAAAATGGGCTCGGTAGCTCATACTAAACGTTTAAATGTTATCTCGAGCAGAACAATGTGCAACTGGATAAGAATGGAGTTAAAACTACCCACTAAAATCAACAAAAACAGCGGCAAGAATGGCTGCCAGTTTTCGACAGATAGCACCTCTGCAGTAGACATGACGTCTCGTTGCGTACACATTTAGTAAACTCTTCATTACCACAAATTATCTGTAATTTATCAAAAAAAGCACAAACATTAGAGAGAGATAAACATGTGAAACCCTGGATTTATTAGTGCAGGCGAGCAAGCGTGAGGCAGGAGTGGTTAATACCCGTCTATGCGTAGAGGCAAAGTTATCAGTCCAAGCAGAGACAGCGATTAGCAAACCAGATTACGGCAACGGGTTAAGGCTTCACCTCTCTGATTGGCTCTGAGTCAGGGGCGGAGCACTGGGATTCTGACGGGAGTGTCTGATTGGCCTGGCCCTGTTCCAGGGCAGGCGGCACAGCCTGGGGAATCGAGCTCCTCCGTGCTTGTTCTTGATGAGTGAGAGGATCCTTCTCTGAGGGAACTTGTTGAGGCTGAGGGATTTGTTTTTTTTCCTGTGCGCTCTGCTGTGGTTGGGGAATCCTACTCCTGTCCTGCGTTGATGGCTGCGGTAACGGCGGGGTTTTGGTCCTTTCGACAGCCGACTGTTGCAACTGCGGGATTCGGGACTTTTCTTGGCTCGTCAGTGGCTGGTTCTTGCTCTTGTCCTGGTACTGCTCCACTGGAGCTTTTCTGCTCTTTTCAGATAAAGAATGCTGCTGCTGGGGAATTTTGCTCCTTTGAGCTGAGGATGGAGGCTGTGTGGGGTTTCTGTTCTTGTCTGCAGTTGGGGGCTGTGTTTGAGGCTGCTGCTGGAGATTTTTGGCCTGTTGAAGGGAGAGCAGGTACGCCTGCTCCTGCTGTAACTGTCTCTGGAGTCTCTCAGCCTGTCTCTGCTCCTCCAGCTCCCTCCACTTAAACTCCTGACACACACAGTGCGTAAAAGACGCATGGATTACGTGCTGCATATGATTTGATATGACGTCCAGCTCTCATGACACCTAGTCTCAACCGCAAGGTGGTTAGTTCACAGAAATGCTAATAAAGACTTTGCAAATACTATTTCTTTTCTATCAACAGTAATAAAAAAAAGGGCGCACTTGCATATGCAGTGTTTAGTCTGGTTGATTTGAACCCTGGTGTGATTTATACAGTTGCGAAAAGTATTATAGTTGTGCATATCATTTTTACTACATGCAATCTGCTATAATGTCTCTAAGCAGAAGTGCTGCAGAAACAGAACAAAGATCAAAAAAGAACTAAACAATTCAATATCAACAGGCACAGAATTGTCTAGTCATTCTTGTTACTAATGTGGATGCCTGAAATTCTTTTAAAATATAACCGGAAAAACGGGAAAAAGCTAATGAAAAAAAAATATTTCAGACATCCGGGACCTTGACCGTGTTCGGATCAATTTCAAAATCTGATCAGTTCGATTGCTGGTTACAATGATTTCATATAAATCCTACAAACATTCAACCACTTGTTCTTGAGACATTGTGCTAAGGAAACCTTGGATGGACGCACAGACTGACACTTCCCACACTTCCCTCAGGATTTTTTCCCCCCGAAACAGCAAACTACACTTATTCTGTCTTGGCAAATAAAACTGAAAGGTGAGAAAGCACCCAAGAAGACAAAAGTGGAAAACAAAGCAGATGAATCACTGCAAAAGGTGAAATGACCGACGGAGTGAGCAGTAAAAGAGGTAGATCCATAAGCAACATTAGGAAAAAAGGATTTCATAACATCAGACTCCCTGTACAAACCTGTGAAAACACTAGTTTCACATCACACAGTGTTCCTCAGACCTACTTCAGCTGCTTTGTTTCCCTTTCATCAGGAAATTATCAAGACTTCAAGCCAAGTTATAGAAATAGAATATTTATTTAGTATAGTTAAAACAAATAAGTCAAAATAAAACCAAACTGATACATGACTAAATGTTCTTTTGAAAATGGACATACTGGATTAATCAAATTAAATTTTATATTACTCTTTGTCATTTTAGATGTTCTTACCACACATTCTCTACCATCAAAACATACCCTTTTGCACAGACAGACCTGTGTCTAAAGATAACAGCCAGAGCTCTGCTAGAAACATGTCAGTTGTAATAGTCAGATACAACAAACCTAATAAACTGAACATCTGCATCTCGGTTACTATATTCCATATAGTATTTTATGATATTGTAGAATCCCTGCATCCTTGCCATTTACAATCAATGGAAAATAGAAGCCACTTAAAGAAAAAAGAAAGAAAGAAAGAAAGAAAGAAAGAGAAGAAGAAACAGGGCATGTGCTCACCAGTAGCATGGCCTGTTCATGCAGAAGCTGCTGCTGTAGAATTTCCAGATGTCTCTGCTCCTCTTCCAGCTGCCGCCTGATGTACTCCTGTTAAACAAGCCCAGAGTCACCTCACCTCAACATGAAGTTACCCTGGAAGCTCACATGTGAATTCTTTCTTCAGAAATGATCTGAGTAACGAAAGCATGCATATGACGTGTACAAACTAGTTTAATAACTTTTAAAAAAGCATTTATATTTTATACTGATTTTGGCTTGAAAAACTGGCTGCATATCGCTGGCATTCTCAGATCTAATCCACTGAAGCATTTTTGAGTAAAGCCTGTGAGATTGCAGTGGTCTTTTAAGATTATTATTTGTATGTAAAATCTTGGCAGAATTCTACAGGGTGTCCAAAAAGTCAGGAACCAATGGGAATATTCTGAGCAAAATCAGCAAAACACGATACAGCAGCTGAGAAAATGAGTAGAGCGTAAAGGAGAACATGTAAAGCATATGCTGTAAATAATAAACAGAAAATTAAACACATGCAGTTTTACACTCATTGGTTCCTGACTTCTCAGACAACCTGTATAACAGATGTGCAATAACGTGATACTCCAACAACAGACCTGCGATTAAAGAAAATTACTACATTCTTCTTACGTCATCAATCATCAACATCATGCAGAAAAATGATTTATGACGTACATAAACAGAAACAAGCTCTCACTATAATATTAGCAATCTTATGCCTACAGAAACGCTTCTTTAAAAGGTGAAGAGGAGGAGTTCGGAGCTGTTTGTGGGTGAGTAAAAGAGGACAACAAGAATTGTAGTTCTTCAAAGTGAGCTTTATGTAATAAAGCTCTGAGAAACTGTAAATCTGATATTTTCTTGGCCTGTTCTTTCCCTTCTATCCCTGTCATGACAGAACTCACACTCACCCATCACACCCATATGTGGTTCTTCCCCAAACTGTTGTCAGAAAGTTGGAAGCACACAATTATATAGAATGTCTATGCTGTAGCATTACAGTTTCCCTTCACCGGAACTAAGAGGCCCAAACCTGTTCCAGCATGTCAATGCCCCTGTGCACAAAGCGAGCTCCATGAAGACATGGTGTGTGAAGGCTGGAGTGGAAGAACTCGAGTGTCCTGCACAGAGCCCTGACCTCAACCCCACTGAACACCTTTGGGATGAACTGGAACACCGACTGAACCCCAGACCTCCTCACCAACATCAGCGCCTGATCTCACTAATGCTCTTGTAGCTGAATGAACACAAATCCCCACAGCCACGCTCCAACATCTAGTGGAAAGCTTCCCAGAAGAGTGGAGCTTATTATAACAGCGAAAAAGGGAATAAATCTGGAATGAGATGTTCAACAAACACATATGGGTGCGACAGTCAGGTGTCCAAAAAATTTTGGCCATGTAGTGCATTAAACGATCCAAGACTGTCTCAATCTGCATCTCAATTCACAACCAAAGAATTCTTACATCACATGTGAGTTTTGTCTGCAACAGTAAAATCTGGCCAGAAATGATACAGTGCAAACCGGGCTTAAACATTCTCAGTCTTAGGAAACAGGGGCTATGCATCAAACAACACTAACAAGTAACATATGGTACATGGTTGTGCAGTTTCAGGCATTTGTTTTTCTTCAGTGGAGTGACCACAGGCCATGGACCGTCTAGACTTTTGTACACTTTTCTGGCCAAAAGCTTCAGAATCTTGAGGCTCCAATCCTGTTGGTTCCATGAGTTACTATTACTTAATAATGTAATTTGCATAAGAAACAAAGGCTGATTGTAGTAACACAGTCAGAGCCTGTGACATGTGCCTGCGCTCATGTCAGTAAAGTTCTCGTCATAATGTCACGTTAACAGTTGTTGCAGTGAGACCTTCACCTGTTCACGGTCTGCTCTCCTTTTCTCCTCCTCGGCTCTCCTGCGCTCCTCCTCCTCCTTGCGTCTGCGTTCGATCTCCTCTAGACGTCTCTTCTCTTCCTGCTCGCGCCTCCGCTGCTCCCTCTCCTGCTGCCTCCTCATCTCTCGCTCACGCCTCTGTTGCTGTAAAGAGCCAGAAGAGGGGGACACAGTGAGAAACAAAAAGACAAAGAAATATGGACGACATGTACTATACATCCTCATTACAGCGAGAAACCTGCAGGTTATACCGAAGGCTACTAGAACAACGCAATAGATTGAAAATCCGGTTTCTCTGGGCACTCTTCCCCTACCTCCTCAAGCCTCCTCCGCTGCTCCTTCTGCTGCTCGATACGTTTCTGGCGCTCAGCCAGCAGTTGGCGTTTGTACTCCTCCTGCTCACGAAGCTGCTGTTCCTGCAGGAGCTGCTGCCTCCTCAGTGCCTCCGAGCGTTCCTTGTTCTCCTGCTGCAGACGAATAAAGTCCCGCCGCAGGGTCGACTCACCTGGCACGTTCACTATGGAGCTGTAGTAAAAGAGAGACATTAGCCTAACTACAGCAACAGTCCTAAAGAAAAAAAAAATCCACCCACAATTACTTGCAAAGCAATACTTATAATCAATAAAAATATTTATAATTCTGAGCTGACTTTTTTGGTATAAATTTTCTTCAACAAGTTATATGTAAGGTCCATTTTGACGTCACCCACAATGCTGTTCAATTACCTGCCGATAGTGCTGCTAGCGGGAATTAGCCCTTGCCTCATCTCTACCTAAAGAGAGCAATGCAGCAGCACTTTAGTACTGTAGTCTGTTCAGCTCTCTCACCTCACCTGTACACTCAAGCATGAAGGATTCCAAAACTTCAACGTTCATGCTAGTGCCGCCATTTTCAATGAATAACATTGTGCTTGTCATCTTGTAGATCGCTCACTGGCCTAACAACTGCATCATACAGCTTTGCAATCTGGAACTTAATATGATGAGTGAGAAGAGAAGCCCTTGCTCTTTTGTTCTTAGGAGTTAAAAGAGATATTTAATGTGTTTCAGGGTGCAGATTCCCTTCATTTTTTTAAACCATGTTTTGTCAAGAGAGAGAAGTTGTTGAGGTCAATAATATAATAATGCTTGAATTTATGTAAGCAGTAGAACTGCACTTAAGAGCGGTGTTAGCCTGGCTGCATCAACACAGTGGATACTTCAGGTATCATTTATAGAATTCTGAACATCTGCTGCCCTACGAAAACTCACAGTAAGAAATGCACTAATATTTTCATTCCTTATTTTGTTTGGTGTGTGTTCATCTGCATATTCTGCACTTTAATTTCTGTTCCTGTGTAAGACTTCACAAATGAAGTCCAAGTCTGAGCTCTGCACCTCATGGCTTTCTGAGTAAATGAGTTTACTTTAATAAGAATATAATTGTATTTTGTCATATTCACCAACCAATCAGATCTGTTCAGATGCAACACCAGCAAAGGCCTTGTGTTATAACACCACATTTTGCATACAGTCAGCTGAGCTACTGAGCTTTATAGAGAGTTGACTTGGCATAGCTAAAAATATATGGACACCTGACCATCACACCCATATGTCCTTGTTGAACATCCCATTCCAGGTTTAGTCCCCACTTTGCTGTTACAATAACCTCCACTCTTTCCTAGATTTCCTCATTCAGCTACAAGAGCATTAGTGAGATCAGACACTGATGTTGGTGAGGAGGTCTGGGGTTCAGTCGGTGTTTCAGTTCATCCCAAAGGTGTTCAGTGGGGTTGAGGTCAGGGCTCTGTGCAGGACACTCGAGTTCTTCCACTCCAACCTTCACACACCATGTCTTCATGGAGCTCGCTTTGTGCACAGGGGCATCGTCATGCTGGAACAGGTTCGGGCCTCTTAGTTCCAGTGAAGGGAAACTGTAAAGCTACAGCGTACAACAACATCCTATACAATTGTGTGCTTCCAACATTGTGGCAACAGTTTGGGGAAGAACCACATATGGGAGTGATGGTCAGGCGTCCACATACTTTTGCCCATAGTGTAGGTTAGCTAGATTATAGCAATATTAAAACAGGAGATGACTTTTGGTAAAGCAAAGGTAAGTAGTTTCTCCACTTGTATAAGTGGAAAACTTGACCAATTTTCAACCATTCTGCCATTTTACCATATAACATACAAATGTCACACAGTCTGGTAACTACTGAAACACAGTTTGGTAAACACTGAAGCAGTCATCACTTTTGCTAATTTCAGTGTTGGTTGAACTCAATTATACAACAATTCTATTAAAAGATATCC